>NC_081406.1:268945519-269185519 GCF_030272615.1 Cryptomeria japonica
AACTGGTCTTTATGAGGACAAAGTGTTGTGTGATATAGTACCAATGGATGCTTGTCACTTATTTTTGAGTAGGCCTTCGATATATGATAGAAATATAACTCACCATGGTAGAAAAAATACGTATGAGCTATCACATGAGGGTGAACTACATATCTTGAAGCCTTTAGAGGGAGAAAGAACAATTGAAATAGCAAGTTTAGCCTTATTTATATTGGAGTAAAAAGAGATTTTTAGAGAATATAAGAGAGATTTGTTATCTGTTGTATTCATAAGAAAAGAGAAATCAGATTAGCAAAAAATTCCATTGGAGGTGCATAGATTTCACACCAATGAACCTATTAGCTGGTTTGCCTTCTTCTAGGGGCATTACTCATCAAATTGATCTAATTCCTAGTGCCAAACTTCCAAATCAAGTTGCTTACAAAATTGCTCTTTTAGAGAATGAGAAAATTAGGGAACAAATAACCAAATTATTGGAAAAAAGGGTTTGTGAGAGAAAGCATGTCCCTATGCCATACCAACTCTACTTTTTAGGGCTTTTATATAACCTTCCAACCTAAACTAATAGGGAACACAAAAACCAAAGAGCAAACACAAGGAGGCAAAGAATGATATGACTGCAGACGCAAAATGATGACGAAGACAATGATGAAGAGGTAAAAGGGCGACACAGACACAAACAACTATGGCATTAAACAATATAAACAAAAATGATGTCGACAAAGCGAGCAAGCACAAGGAAGGCACGCCGACTAATGACAACTGAGCACACCAACAAACCAACACGGTCGGGAATGCGAGACCACAAAAGGCATTTGGACTTTCAATTAAAACATCCCCGTGGATTCGAATTTCGGTCGAACAAAATGAGCCGAAGCGAGAAATCGGGCCCAATGCGAACAAGAGGATAGAAGTCCTATCCATGCCAAACTCCAGATCCTGACAGAAACACAATGATGACAAAGCAGGGGCAAGGACATGGGTTGAAGGACGTCTCTGCAAGATTAGAAATCTTGTGACAACAGACCCTGCGGAACCCAAACTCCCACAAGGTAGAAAAAGACACGAATGTCCCTCTAGAACTTGAAGTTCGACATGGATAGAAAATAAAAGGGAAAAACAAGGAAGAGAAAAAGGGAAACTCTACAAAAACACAAAAAACAAGAGGGAAACCAACGAAACTAGGGAAAAGTAGAGGGGGTCCTTAGCTCAGGAAGCAAAAAGTTGGGGTGTGTTAAGTAGGGTATATCAAGTTACATGAAATTAAATGAGTCTAGTTAGTAATCCATGAGCATAACCATATGATTCCATTATTTTCCCAAGGATATATTGTGCATGTTAGGAAATTTATAGTCATTTATGACAATTTCCTCATAATCAAAATAGAAAAAATCACACAAACAAGGTTTTAAAATCCTTATGCAAAAGATTAAACAAAATACCATCAAAGGTGACATAAGACATACCTTAGGAAAACCTTCAAGAGGGAAAATAGAGCCTCCAAAAGTATCCATCACTTGTATATTATTCAATACTGAAACCATTATAATCATTTGCAAAGTCTCCTGGAATACCCATGAAACATAAGATCTCTACATGCATTGCATGTGAATCATCATGTAATTACAAGTCTCATGTCATGCTTTAAACCCTAAAAAATGCATCCAAGCGATGCTTTTACAACCCCTTAGCTAAATTAACCAATCTTAGATGACTGTCCATTTGTTTGCATTTATAAACATAAGCTTGTACAAAATCAATAAGTGGTATTATTTAAAATCACCTAACAAATACAATGACCTTACAAAACCATTAACCACCTCATTTAATTTTTGGTACTATTTTTTCTCAATAATAAATATTTATCCATTTCAACCCTAAATTAAAATTTATCACAATGTTACACAGAACACTTAAAGTGGCCCCAATAATGTTAACTCCACGTGATGCACACATCACTAGATCTCCTAGGTACACCACAAATAATATCAAATCACATTATAACATTTAGCGAGGTGTACAACATATTTTTTCCTAACATTTTCCCACATGTTGTATACATTGTATAAGGGGTAAAAGGTAAAATCAAGCATCAACAAGGGAACAATCTTTGTATCTACATATAACATAAAGGAATCAAAGCGCTTCATGTGCTCCATCAAGATACTTGCAACATGAATCAAGGTGACCACCATCTTAAGCATGAATTCTCATCCAGATTCCACACTAATTGATGTTCCACTACATTCAATCAATCCAATAGAAAAAAATATGCATTAGTAATTGTCAAGAAACAATCACCATAGTGAAAATAGAAACCAAATCTATTTGTTAAGACATCCAATCATCCATACCTCAAAGACAAGGTATACATATGCATTAGTAATTGCCAAGAAACAATCACCATAGCGAAAATAGAAACCAAATCTATTTGTTAAGACATCCAATCATCCATACCTCAAAGACAAGGTATACACACCATAACAAGTAAACCTCATGCCATCAACATATACAACCCATAACATGCAATCACAAGCTACATGTAACAAATATGTCAATGAAGAACACACATCTAGGAGCTCACATTGTATAGGTAATGTCTAATATGAAAATGATAAAGGAATCCAAAGATCCACCAATAGCATCACATAGGTGTAACCAATATCATGTAGTACCAAGAAATATCCACAAAGATATGTAAAACTTGAAAATCTGAATATTGCAATACAACTCTCACCACTAGTCTCTATAGCTCTCCCAAGTTCTTCATGCTCAACAAAGGAAAGAGATCAAGGAACCTCCATGTAGTCACCTAAGAAAAAAGAAGTACAAGTAACAACACATGACCATAAACCTGGTGATCAACATAAGTCATCACAAGACCTCAAATCTAATGTCATATGAATACAAACATTCAAAAAGAACAAGAGTAGAGAACATGACAATAAAAATATGGAGAATGTCCTTTTACATACATATCTGAATAATAAACTATGATAAGTATGATCTCCTCCATGAAACCCCAAAGAAATGAGTAATAACAACATTGAACCATTACCAAAATGTGTGTATCTCAAAATAAAGGAAGTTCAAACTAAATCTTTTCCTGAACCAAAGGGAATAAGCCCAAAACATCTCCTAAACTCTACATCAATGAGTGACATCATTAATGAATTCATATCATTAGAATATAAACATTCCATACACTCCTCAAAGTAACACTCTAGAATCAAATAAGAAAGATCAAGTTCCATACCCATGAGACATCAAAGCAATGAACATAATGTATCTAAAAACAAGAAAGGACAATACCTCTCAGATGACTATCCATTAAGTAGACCAAGAGTGGGGAATAAGAATACTCCTTCAAGATATCCATGTCATCATGAATCATCCAAGAAAAATCTCCTCATAGGTCCATGTTGAACTCACGTCCAACCAAGTTGGAGTCTTCAGACTTTCCTACGAAAACCTCATCAAAGAGTATCCATTTTAACACAAGTTTCTAATCCCAAGAGATATCCTAGCCTCACCTAAGTCTCCAATTATCAATGAGCACTTGTAGTTGATCAATCCATGCCAAGATCCAAATGCAACATAGCACCATCATGAATCTCCCAATGAAGTTATCAATGTTCTCAATACCAAGAGAACCAAACAAAATTAACATCAAAGCTCCAACAATAGAATCAAGAACACAAACATTATATCATGATCTCTTATATCCACAAAATAACATCATATGCTCCAATGAACATATCAAGATCCTAAGAGCACTTGTATCATGCTAAAGCTCTAACATTTGATTAATAATCTATCATTGACATAATACAAAATATCCTGTCAAACAAGGATCACACATGTCAAATGACAAACCATAAACAACACTTAACTAAATACTCCAAGAGTCCTCCATGAAAAACCAAAATGTCAACATCTCGAAACCACATGAAGATAAACGTCACCTATCAATGAAACCCAAAATGTTAATGAAATATCATTATATATGAAACAAATCCAAGAGCCCATCCATGACACAGAGGAAAATTGTAAAAGATCATCCACAATCAAATGATGAATCCACATCATTGCCACAAGCTCTCATTGCGACATGATACCAAGATATCCATGGAATTGTGTAAACCATCTCCTAAATTAAGATCATCTATGGCCCCAACATAATCAAAGAACTCAATACCAAAAGTAATAAAGAGAAGATTACAGCTAGAATCTCTAAGCCAAGAAGATAAAACATCACTAAATCATCAATATCATAAGCTCTCATTGAATAGTGTAATCAAGCTATCCATAACATTGTGATAACAATATCCTAACTAATAAATAAACTATAAGGCCCTCACACTATCAAAGAACTCAACTAGAGTACCATGAGCTCCCAAAAGGCAAAGTAAAACCGTGATCCTTAAAAAACTAGATATACCACCACAAACAATTTGGAATCAATCCAACACCACCAATAATACACTTGCATACACAACCATGTCATGTCAAGGTCCCAAAGGATCAAGGAACATCTATGATACCATGATCACCACCAAATGTACCGACATTGAACTCCCACCACGTCAAACATGTTTGGATTTGTGAAGGTGAAAAATTAGGGTTTCCACCATTAGATGTATGAAAACCACTATTTTTTACCTGGGGACCATTACACTAAAGAGGGAGGGTATACCCAATGGTTCTAGCCACAAATCAATAAGGATAAGGACTGAGAATTCTATTGGATTTACCAGATTTGATTGGACTGCCCTCTTTTAAATTGAATTATGAGAATATTGAAATTAGGGTAAATGTGTTGGAATTGATGTAAAAATGCATGAACAATAAGTTATAGTCATCGAACTGAGCCACGAACAATAAGTTATAGGGTAAATGTGTTGGAATTGATGTAAAAATGCATGAACAATAAGTTATAGTCATCGAACTGAGCCACGAACCCGTATTTGAGAAATGTAAATGTGTTCAAATATGCTCCCAAAAGGAGCTTCTAAATTGTTGAGACCAATGTGGTGGTCGTTTTGGTCCTTCAAACTTTTCACACTCTAATGGGGGATTGATTTGTCACTGTAAATAAAGCTTATTTTGAATATTGTAGCTCCGTACTTGTTCCTGTGCACGTTAGAGAAGGGAAATAGGTTGGGAATAAGGGTTTGCCTTAGGTCAAACCCTAGTTTTGGAATTACCCTTCAAATAGAAATGAAATATGATTGAATTGCCGTAATGAAAATGTTCTCCTTTTGAGGGAGATGTTGAATAATGACTCAAACACAAATGCTATACCTCCTTGTGAAGCTTTGTTTTCTCCACATGGAATTAGGGTTTCATGAATTCTTCAATAACATAGAACATGAATGTCAACTCCAATGCTTGAATTTTGACCTTATCTCTGCTCCAATGCTTGAAAGAAGATTGATTGCTTGCTCACTTGAACTTGAATGCTTGAATTGATTGATCAATATGATTGCCGGATTCAAATTGTATATCAAAATGAGAGGGGTAGACCTCCTTTTATACTCGCCCGTCAAAAAACAAATTAATTTTTTGACATGAGCCGACACAAAGATAGAATTCCCGCTCACATTTTATGACTGTTAAGGCGCTCTAGTCATGAGGGGACCAAGGTGCCATGCTCTTGTCTTACCTAATCAAAGACCACAATTTAAGGGCAGGATGAGGTGTGCATTGAAAATGGTGACAAAATTGTATAATATGAGCAAAATCAGGGTCTTTTCAAGCCTCGGGGCACGAACGCCAAGGTGAGGGCCCAAATGTGGATAAAATTGTAAGGGAGTACAATTTAGGATGCTACATGATTACACATAGTCAACAACATAAGGGTCCCACATGATGACAGACAAACTAATAAAACATGTGACTAAATGAAGAGTCATGTACGTAACTTATAAGTATAAACAACCTACAACATTGCACAAATCATAGATCTCACAATGCAACAAAAAAACTCAAGAATATATTGATAATCATGTCAAATGAGGGTAATTGGATATATACATGTGAGTATAAAATAACAAAATCTAAACAAAACTACTAATAGTACAATGTAGTACTCAAACTCACATTTCCATCGACTATAAGAAGTTGAAAAACCAACACTTTAGGACAAAGTTACACCCTCTACGAAAAAATAGCTCTCTTATATCAAAGCTAATGGCTAGCGGGTGGCTCTATGGTGGCTAGGTGATGATAGGGTAGGTGAGAAAATTTTTAATAGTGGATTTAAACTTAATTTTAATTTAATTAATTTTTTTAAAATTTTAAATGTGTTTTTAAATAAAAATTTGGGTGGTTTAACTAAAGTGGTAGGGGGCTATGGATGGTCACCCATGGGACTATGGATGACTCCTTTCAATCGAAAGCTCTCAAGTGGCTACTTGTGGGTACCCTATTGATGCAAGTCTTTGTAGCAAGGAAAGGGAATCTATGGATCCTCCCACCTTCAATAATTTTTTTTAAAATTTTGAATAGGGTTTTTATTAAATCCTTTAAAACATGCATAGATAGGAAGTAATTTTCATTTTTTAAGCTAACATCTTCTGTAGACTTCGTATGATCATATGACTGTATGACTAGGGGAGGGGGCAATTTTTTTTTGCATTTTTTTTTCAAGTGGCTACAAAGGTGAATTTTATGTTAATCTTCATCCCTAGACCCTCCTAGATCTAATGGCAAAGTCCATTTTGGCCCAGAGGGCAATCTATGGAACCTATCCAAAAAACCCTCATAATGAACACCTTTAAAAAACTCATTTTCCAACTTAGATTCGTAAATCCAAATCTATAAAAGGTAACCACAAATCTACAACATCAAATATACCAATAAAACACAAAACTGTCATATCTTACAATGTCTTCATTCTTTCTTGCAATCATTGGATTCATCTATGCACTAAATTTGCTTATATAGGGGTTATACCAACCACAACCATTGTTTTGATACCAAATGTTAAAAAATTATTAGTCATTTATGACAATTTCCTTATAACTCAAATAGAGAAAATAATGCAAATCCATAAGAAAATGTAGCATACCATCAAAGCTGACACAAAATATACATTAGGAAAATCCTCAATAGGGAAAAACTCAATCTCCAAAAGAATACATCGCTCATGCATTATTCAACAATGGAAATATTACGGGATCCTAACCACTGCAGGATCCTTACCGATTGGTTATTCTCTTGATGGCTTTGATGACAATATCACCTGAACTGTTGTTTGTCACAGGTGGAAGGGGAAGTCCTTCCCGCCCCCCTAAGGCTTGGGTGTCCATACCCCTCCTTGAGTTGGGTCTGAGTTGTTGAAGGTTGGAGAAGTCTTTTTCTTTTGTTTGACCTTGCTTGTTCCAGGCTTGTCCCGATGTGTTGTTTTTACTGCTTGCAAGATTTTCTTTTTGATAGTCTCTAACTATGTAAAGGGTCGGTGCCTTAGTTAACGCTGCTTTTTTAATAAAAAACAATGGAACTATTACAATATATCTATGGAGTCTCAATAAATATCCTTTAAACAAAAAACTCTCTACATGCACTCCATGTGAACATGCATGTGACCACACATACCATGCCATGCTTAAAATCCTCACAAATGCAACCAAGAGATGCTCTTGTAACCCCTGAAAGCCAAATTAACCAACCTTAGACAAGTACCCATGCACTTGCTTTTAAAGGCATAAGCTTGCACAAAACCACCAACTAATACCATGAGATTACAAAACCATTAACCCCTTCAGTTACTTTTTAGTACTAAGCTTTCCCAATATTGAATATTTACCCAATGTGTAACCCACATTGAATATTTATCATAATGTTACATACAACACATAAAGTGGCTTACATTGAATATTTACCATAATGTTAAATACAACACATAAAGTAACCCCAATATTGTTAACCTCATGTGATGTATGCATCCCTAAATCCCCTATGTGTACCACAAATAATATTAAATTACATTATAAACTTATGTGAGGTGTACAACACAACTTTTTCTAACACTATAAAAGCTTTACAAGAATTTATAGTCATTTGGTTGGTTAGCTAATTAGAAACACATATAAATGGACGCCATAGACAAGAAGATGCTTAATCAAGTTTGAATCTTCCTTTAATCACTTGATCTACAATAGTTCTATAAAATAAGATCATTATAATAGCAAAATTACAATATCTTGACCTAGACAACATGAACATCCTAGTTCTATTGTGTAAGTTCTTCTATATACTATGCCCCTCTCTAATCTAAAGTATTATCATCTTGAAAAGCGAAACTCAATCTACATATATCCATATATATTGGTCACCCTAAAAGGGAATTATGCAAAATTGGATGAGGGCCCTTCAAATCTATGATTTATTTCAAAATTTAGTGATGAACGCGATTTTTTATTAGAGTTTAGTCATATTTAATACTCAAATACTCCATGAGGACAAGAAAATGCATAAGTAAACGGAAAAAATAATGATTTGGGAATGGCGCTATGCTCTAGAGTTCTAAAAATAATAAATTAAGGTGTAGGCGCCATCATTTTTCTTTGGATCTACACAAAAATATATTTAAAGCCTTTCTTGATCTTCTTTAGTTCAAAAATTGATTGCTGGAGGGCATCAATGGTGTTACAGAGTGGTAGTTAGGTGAAAATACATGAGTTGGAGTGATACTATAACTATAAATAGAGTTTCGGACCTTTTCTTACCATTGTGCCCACTCAATCTAGGAGAAAATAATTAAACCCTCTAATGCATTGACAAAGCCTTTATACATCAAACATTGGGTATCAATTATATCACCTACCAATCAAACCTAGAAGAGAACACATGTATCTTCAATGCCTTGACAAGGTTTTTCTTTGTCAGGCATCAGGCATCAACAAGTCATTTGACTACTTGTCATACAAAACGAAGATAATAAATGCTCTAAAAGTTTGATGACGACATCATGAAAGGATGACATTATCATGGAGGGTAATTTCTTGGGATGGACGATGTTAGCATGACATCAATAAGGGGAGATGATGTCATCATGATATAGCAAAGGAAAGACAAACATTGGAGGAATCAAGGATGAAATAGAATATAGGAAGGTACAAGAACTATGAAAAGTTCAAATGAATTAGAAGAATTTGAAAAGGGCTAGGGAGGATGTTGGGGATTGGGGACTACAGATATCCCTTAACATGTGCCAAAAGTGGTAGAAGAGAATGAACTCGAAGAAGGGGAGCAGGTAGAAGGAATCAAGAAGAAAACATTTTGACAATTGGAGGTAATAGTGGATGGGTACATATGTGAACATCTAAAAGTACACAAATCAAAGAGTTAAGGAAAAAAATACTAAGGGATGAATGGATGAAGAAGTGCAAAATTTTGAAAGGTGAAGGAGTTAGGCTTATAAATATTGTCAAGCTTGAGGGATCAAGACAAATAAGGAACATATGCTTAAAGAGGAGGGGGAATATGGGAGGACTTGATAGAATGAAAAAGACAATACTTAGCCAAGAATATGCTTCAAACTTCAAGGATAGATAATGCAATGAAATTCATACCAATGAGGCATGAGTGTAAACAAAATCTTGACAGTTTGAAGTTTGAAAAAGTCAACACTTGGAAAACTTATGAACCTCCACATCAAGAATCTAGGAATTGGGGAACCATAAAGAGGCCAACAAATAAGGGAACCACCGAAGATCCAAAAGGCTAATAAAATGGTATTTAGTGGAGTCATAAGGCTTCACATTTCAACTTTAGGGATCAAAAGGAACACATGAGGAGTATGTAATAAGGGAAACCCTAATAGATTAAAAGAATGAAAAATTAACAATTACTTTTATTTGTAAGGATTCCATATGGGAAGTCAGGACCACTAAGAAAGACATGTCAACATGAATAATACCAAAACACCTATAACTCAACAAACATAACACACCCAAATTTTGGTTTTCCAAATTGGGCATTTGACTAAGGCATGAAAGACAACTTGAATAACATCCAAAGACAAAAAAGTAAGCACGGATAATCCATTTAGAATTTCTCAAATTGGTCATAAACTTGGGTTAGTCAAATGCAAAATGTAGACATATAGAGAGAACAAGGTGAAATGAGACACAACAAAATGGGGTGCCGATATTTTGCTCATATAATCTACATAGCCCATCCTCCCCCAATAGAAGATAAACAAAAGAAAAAGTAACCAAATAGTCAATGGTGAAGATATTTCTAATGCATCAATCAAATACATACCATTATAGGGAGAGTCCTTGCCATGTAACCCATAATTCATCATTATTGTTGCAACAACCATAATTTTTTTTTCTACTATCCAAAGCCCAAGCCTGCTAATAAAAAAATATATAGTGAATAAGAATGAATATAGCTCTTACAAGCACCATACAAATCTCACTTCCCTTCATATTGATTTCTCAATGTGTTAACATAGATGTTGCATGTGATCAAAGTGTGTATTGCATAATATAATAGAGATAGATATAATTCTTCACCCTACATAAGATAAAGAGTTTTCACAAAAGAAATGTTAATGCGATTAAAAATTGAGAAGTGGGGAGAATTTTAGGTAGGAGGTTTGGCAAATAAAATATCTAAAATCTCAAAATCTATAATATACGTACTAATTGTTATCATGAAAGATAATTGGGTAACTCCCTAATTTGTAAGATAATTTGTGATATAGATGTATTCTCTAATATAATGAAAACAATTAATACAATCAAATTTACTACTAGTTAATTCTATTTCTTCTATAGTTCTTCTCAATTTCCAATATCTCATGTCTTTATGTAATAATACATGTACCCAACCACCTGGAAATTATCTCCATGCTCTACAAGATTGTATTTCAAAACCTTACCAACCTAACACCTTCAATCTTTGTCAAGTTTTATGTTGCTTTATTCAATTTTGTACCTAAAATTGACCCACCTCTAATAAATATGCTAGAAAGAGAAAGAAATCTTGTTAGAACATAATGTTATTAGGGATCACATCCTTATAACATTTATATATAATGTTCTAATATAAGGTTATAAAACCTTATATATTATATGCTTTATAAGCATATCCCATTTGAAATAATTATAATCTAATAACTATTAGATTATTAATTATTTATGAGTGGGGGTTATTGAAAAGGTGTGACTAGTGAAGTCACCCTTCCTCCTATATTTAAGGAGGTTCTCTCTCATTTGAGAGGTGTGAGATTTTGGAGCTTTATGGTGAGTTGTATCACTATGCATATGAGGTATTATTGGCCATGTGGAAGTATTGGAGGAGTGTCCCTAGATTCATGTCTATTTTATTATAGACTATATTTGTAAGTGTTTTAATTAAATGATGTTTTATGGGGTTTTTTTACCCGAAAGGGTTTTCCCCATGTATATCTTGTGTAATGTGTACATTTTGCATGTATGTTTCATATTTCATTTACTTTATAATCTTGTTTATAATGATTAGTATCCTAAGATTCTAATTTCTAACAAATCTCAACCCCAACTAAACTACAGTTTTGTTTAATTGCTCCATCAAATCTTAACTTTAGAAAAACCCTCTTAGAGAGGTTTCCAAAAAATATCTTATATTTTTATTCATTTTTTTAATCACACCATAAATAAATATTATGCTTCACTTTTATTTTATATAAAAGAAACTTACTTCTACAATAGAACATATTTTAATCCCTTATTAAAAGGGTAATTGAAAAAATGAGTACTTCAATGAATAATAAGTTGACCTTGCCAAATAAAGGTTATACTGAATCAAATTTCATGGTGTAATGAGAGGAATTCTAGGTTTCACAAGAGTAACATTTTGTTGTGCTTTAATTTGAAGGGGACTTGTTCATTAAATGTGAGTCTTTTTTGCGGAGATATATCCAATAATGAGCTTGAAGTTTTTTCTTGTCAAAAAAGTGTGAAATTAGAATAAACTAGTGAGTTTTTAGTCATAGGAGGACAAGAGAGATTCACAAATTATTAATAGTGGGTTCTTAGATGATTAGATTAGTATTGGAACTTAAAAGTGTAAATTAGAAATAAAAATCATTGTGAATAACTTTCATAATGTTGCTTTTAGGTATTGTTTCATGGAGAAGAATAAGTTAGTGGGAACACTAGTGAACTTTAGTTTTGAGTGACTTCCATTTACACAAAGGCGAGTTATGATGCTAAAAAGTTGGCTATACATAATATGCTATATTTTGATAAGTATTATGCTTGTCCATGTCTACCAAAAAAAATAAATTAAATTGCTATCATACTAATTTTAATAGCCTTAGCTTATGTGTTGTGTAAAATATTTAGAAACATGTGAAGCTATTATGCTTATATGAGATGGCATAACAACATCTGTTCATCCCAATTTATTTGGCACTTGTATCCATTATATTTTTCATTGTTTAAGTGTATGCTAATACACACATGAGGATGTAGAGAAAAATTCATCAAGCTGCAAAATTTATGGTTCTATTGTCTATCTCACATAGATTGCATGGTATGTTTCACATCAAAGATGATATGACAAATATATCCCGTGAAGAAGTGTTGGGAATTGAAGATGGTTTAAGGGCTTCAAATTGATGGTCATCTATTTTTTATGTCTTTGTATCATAACATAGGGATAGGTTGGGGGATCTATCACACACGATCAAAATCTTCATATAATATTACCTTTAGATTATATATTTTTAGTAGTGTAGAGAGCCTAAAAGGGGGCCAACTCCGTTTCTCTAATGGTTTGACAAGTTTAGAAAATACATCAACAATATTGAGGAAGGATATGTATCTACAATTCATCTTGTGGCCAATATGAAAGTTTTTGTATTGATTTGCCTCTTGTAGCAAACAATATAAGGACAATCATTTATGATAGCAATTTGAAAATGACAAATCTTTTTATACTTTGTGCTCTTTTAAAAAAAAATGAAATTGTTCAAATAAAAAAAAAACAATAATTTATTAAATCAAATGTCAAAATAATAGACAAAAAAAATATAATTTTTGTGACCTTAATCTATTTTAATAATAAACAACTTTTATATTACATTTTTTATTCATGATACTCAATATAATTTATTTTATAATATTTTTGGTCTTATATTATATAATCATATTTTCTACCTAACTTTATGCTATTATGCATAATATATTTATCAAATCACAAATAAAAGTGACAAATTTTAAATATGAATTCCAAAGATGGGCTGATTTAAAAACCACAATTATTGTATGGACAAAATGACAAAAACGTCTCAATAATGAAGAGGAACATCAAATTTTGATATATTTAATAAAATCAAATATTAGTGCTATGATGGCTACAAATGTGTGAGAGGTAAGACTAAAGTCACCTCATATTTTATCTTTGTGGCCACACATCATATGAATGTAGATTCAACAAAAACTTCATATTTTATCTTTGTGGCCACACATCAAAAATAATTTGGCCCCCCTTGTTGAAACTTGGGTATTATTAATTATTTTTGAAACATTATTATAAACGTGTAAAGAATCTCACTCAAGCAATCAAATTTAAAGAGTTGTTTTGATTTAACATCATACGTTAAAGTATAATAATTGTGAAACACATAGTAATCATTATATTAAAAAAATACTATTATGGGATAAATATAATAATTGTGAAATGTATTATATTATTAAAAATAAAGATAGATGTATAATATAAAATATTTATAATAAAAAATGTTAATAAATATGTATGATCTATTAAAATAAAAATAAAAATTAGAATATAAAGTTAATAGGTAAAACAAGAATATTATTGTTGTTAAGTATATGTTGTATCAATAAAGAGTGGATGAAGATTATATAACCGAACGACCACTTACTAGAACAATTATTTGAAAGAAGGATCATGGACCTCCAAACCATCTGAAAGATATTGGACAAGTAAAATCAACACTCATTGTCTAGATGACAAACTTAATAATTACCTTAACACTACCTTGTGTTTATCTAGAAAATTTCCCTAAAGGAATAGAGTCCATCCCCTCCATTGAAAATGCAATGACAAGAAGTAGTTACAATTTAATGTGAGTGACTTTGTTTTCAGAGAGTTGGTAGTAGTGTTCTTTAAGTGTTCAAATTGAGTAAAATTAAGCTTATAGTACATAGAGTACTCTCCTAATGTAGGAATTTTAATTCCACCTTCTTTGCATTGTAAGAAAAACACAATATTTAGCTTTCTAGAACTAGAAGGTGATATAAATTCCAAATTATAGCAATATAAATAGACCATGTGTCCCCAAACAAAGTAGTCCAGAAAAAGCATATGGATAAAAGGGAGAGAAAATATTATCGATCCACTTCCATGCATCTTAGGCATAAGGGAATGTTTCATAGAGATTTTTGAAGCACATTTATGACAAGTTAGGAATCTAGGATGAGCTGAACCAATGTGCATCAACCTTTCACCCAATAAGATCCCTTGTTAAACTAGACATCAAATAAAATAAGCAATATTCGATTCAAGTTTGGCTTGCAAACTCTTGTAACTCTACAAAGCCAAGGAGGATGAATCTAATATTTCCCAATTGTTAAGCTCACAAATGGCTAAGGGGAAAGAAAGAAACACTTTATTTAGAAGGTCAAAACTATAGTTCTTGAATATAATGTAAAAAATCAACCAGTAAGATGGAGAAGGCTAAAATTAGTAAAATTGAATATTAGAAATGCAAGGTTGAGATACGTTTTTTTCCAATATTCAACCACGCGAGAGAAAAAGGGAAAATCAACAACTCTAAGATCTAACTACTAGGGGTCGGGAGGTCCATAAACTCACACCACCACCTAAACTTCTCTATGCTTACATAATTAATCAAAGAAAATGCAACATTTATCAAAGTATCAACCTTCTCTAGTATCACCCTCACATCCTCTATCATATCATAAACAAATGGAGCCAAACATCAATATGTTTTATCATTGCATGAAGGATTAGGTTCCTTTCCAATATATGACATTTTGATTGTCATATATGTTGGAATCACTCACACTCTGATATCATCTTAAATTGAGCACCTATGATACTTAATCTACAATAACAAATAACCTCCTCAAAGATAAGATACAATCAATAACAAAAGGTTTTGTTCCACCATATCAAGAATACAATATGATACAAGATTCAAGCTTGTAGATGATGTGATTAGATGATTTACAATGCAAGAGGTACCTTCATTATATAGGCAAGGTAAGTGCACATGACTAGACAATATCATGATGTGTATTAATAAAACATCTTAATTGTATCATTTGCATATGGCATAAATTCATTAAGGGGTACAATATAATCCATACCATGATCCTTTATAGGCTCATTCAAGTCTTTATACATCTTCAAACTTCAAGGATAGATAATGCAATGAAATTCATACCAATGAGGCATGAGTGTAAAGAAAATCTTGACAGTTTGAAGTTTGAAACAGTCAACACTTGGAAAACTTATGAACCTCCACATCAAGAATCTAGGAATTGGGGAACCATAAAGAGGCCAACAAATAAGGGAACCACTGAAGATCCAAAAGGCTAATAAAATGGTATTTAGTGGAGTCATAAGGCTTCACATTTCAACTTTAGGGATCAAAAGGAACACATGAGGGGTATGTAATAAGGGAAACCCTAATAGATTAAAAGAATGAAAAATTAACAATTACTTTTATTTGTAAGGATTCCATATGGGAAGTTAGGACCACTACGAAAAACATGTCAACATGAATAATACCAAAACACCTATAACTCAACAAACATAACACACCCAAATTTTGGTTTTCCAACTTGGGCATTTGACTAAGGCATGAAAGACAACTTGAATAACATCCAAAGGCAAAAAAGTAAGCACGGATAATCCATTTAGAATTTCTCAAATTGGTCATAAACTTGGGTTAGTCAAATGCAAAATGTAGACATATAGAGAGAACAAGGTGAAATGAGACACAACAAAATGGGGTGCCGACATTTTTCTCATATAATCTACATAGCCCATCCTCCCCCAATAGAAGATAAACAAAAGAAAAAGTAACCAAATAGTCAATGGTGAAGATATTTCTAATGCATCAATCAAATACATACCATTATAGGGAGAGTCCTTGGCATGTAACCCATAATTCATCATTATTGTTGCAACAACCATCATTTTTTTTTCTACTATCCAAAGCCCAAGCCTGCTAATAAAAAAATATATAGTGAATAAGAATGAATATAGCTCTTACAAGCACCATACAAATCTCACTTCCCTTCATATTGATTTCTCAATGTGTTAACATAGATGTTGCATGTGATCAAAGTGTGTATTGCATAATATAATAGAGATAGATATAATTCTTCACCCTACATAAGATAAAGGGTTTTCACAAAAGAAATGTTAATGGGATTAAAAATTGAGAAGTGGGGAGAATTTTAGGTAGGAGGTTTGGCAAATAAAATATCTAAAATCTCCAAATCTATAATATACATACTAATTGTTATCATGAAAGATAATTGGGTAACTCCCTAATTTGTAAGATAATTTGTGATGTAGATGTATTCTCTAATATAATGAAAACAATTAATACAATCAAATTTACTACTAGTTAATTCTATTTCTTCTATAGTTCTTCTCAATTTCCAATATCTCATGTCTTTATGTAATAATACATGTACCCAACCACCTGGAAATTATCTCCATGCTCTACAAGATTGTATTTCAAAACCTTACCAACCTAACACCTTCAATCTTTGTCAAGTTTTATGTTGCTTTATTCAATTTTGTACCTAAAATTGGCCCACCTCTAATAAATATGCTAGAAAGAGGAAGAAATCTTGTTAGAACATAATGTTATTAGGGATCACATCCTTATAACATTTATATATAATGTTCTAATATAAGGTTATAAAACCTTATATATTATATGCTTTATAAGCATATCCCATTTGAAATAATTATAATCTAATAACTATTAGATTATTAATTATTTATGAGTGGGGGTTATTGAAAAGGTGTGACTAGTGAAGTCACCCTTCCTCCTATATTTAAGGAGGTTCTCTCTCATTTGAGAGGTGTGAGATTTTGGAGCTTTATGGTGAGTTGTATCACTATGCATATGAGGTATTATTGGCCATGTGGAAGTATTGGAGGAGTGTCCCCAGGTTCATGTCTATTTTATTATAGACTATATTTGTAAGTGTTTTAATTAAATGATGCTTTATGGGGTTTTTTACCCGAAAGGGTTTTCCCATGTATATCTTGTGTAATGTGTACATTTTGCATGTATGTTTCATATTTCATTTACTTTATAATCTTGTTTATAATGATTAGTATCCTAAGATCCCAATTTCTAACATGGTATTAGAGCCTAGTAGGCTATGCTAATCATTTTTACAGGTTATACTAGAAGATATATATAATTTGATGGAAAAATCCTTTAAGTTCATCAACACGTGTAAGACCTTTTTTACAATACATTTGGTGTGTCTTTCAACATAGATAACTCAAAATTTTAATCATTTTTTTTCATAAGTAATATCTAAGAGAAGTTTTCAATCTTTTTTTCTTCCTAAAATATTCATATAGTATAGGATTGTGATTGCTATCTATTTGATTAGTAAGTGATGTATGATACTTTTTTAATATTATATGTCATAATCAATTTAAAATTGTTTCACTATCCTTCGAATACAATATTCTTATAATCAAAATCACATCTATTTTGTCCTTTTTAAGGATCCCCACTTTTCTTAATTTATTATACATTCTTCACCTTTACAATTATTATTGATTTCATTTATATCATACTCTTAATACAAGCTATCACTCTAAAAATTTCTATTTAAAAAAAACAAAACTTTACAATTAATTATTACAATATGAAGAAAGAGAGAAGTAATCATATACATCATTACTAAATAAGATCTTCAATACAAAACATGTTTAATTAAAAAATATATCTCATCACAAAAAATTCAATATCACTCTCAATAAAAAAATGATTCCTAAATAATACTGTATATATATAATTAGAATGCTCCATCTTATACATGAGCATAGAATGTATTCCATCTTATGCATTTGATACCACTTGAGACATATTCTCCTTTTAATAAATCAAAGTCCTTTGTAAAAGGTTGGAGAGACGTGTCTTTTCAAAAGAGGAGAATCGTATCATGTTGATACAAGTTACCCTCTCCCCAAAGAAGTGAAGAACCAGTTGCCTTGTCATTCGCCTTGTTAGCTGCTACAATATGCAAAAAGAAGCCCCCCCCCCAAAAAAAAAAACAAAAAAAAAACCCCAATTTCTTACTATTTAACATAAAGTAATAAAATTAAACTAACTGTAGTATCTATAAATCTATGGCCTAAATCAACCTAGGACCACTTGTAGGAACCAGTTACTGTTTAATTATTACTAAGAATATGTTAATTTACAGCAGCAAATAGAATCATACCCCTATGTAGATGGGATGACAATGTGCACAAACAAAGGAGCTTGGTGCTACTTTCAGAAACTTGGGTTTATTCAATGACTCTTATTGTTGACGAAAAGAGTAAAATGACATCTGATGATATTTTGTTTATGCTGGAAGTGTGGAAAGAGGGCCATGAGCTTCAGGGCCTGCACAAAAAAGGATGCATTATAGAGCTAAGTAGGCAAGTTCCAAAGGGTGATTCTTCTTTTTCTTTCAAAATACATCTTTTAAGTTATAGAATTATTAAATACCTAATTCTTAAATATAGGAGTTATCTATATAATGAAAAGAGTACCATTATGTTGGTTTTTATGAATAAGACCAATATTTATTCTATTCATATGATGTTTTTCATCTTTTAAATAAACATCGGTTTCATCATTCTATTAATGATAAATGAATATGTTGGGATACAAATTTTTCATCCAGCTCATATGGTGCTCTCTTAAGCTAACAATTCAAGCCCTTTGAGAAATAATCTATCCAAGGATCACTTATTTCTTGATGCACAAATAGTTACTATTTTCATAACATTGACTTAGATTGTCTCAAATATTTGCAATATTGCATGAGGTAAATCTCACCAATAACCTTCTTATGCATTATTTGTATTGAAAATCCATATTAAGTATAATAGAAACTCCATTATGGTGCTTCACATAATTTGCACACTTCACATACATATAAATAATCTTATCATTAAAAGTGGCTAGTGCATGAAAAGCACATTGTCTATGATTAATGTAAGATTATTCTTTTGTTGTCAAAAACATTCTTGAGAACATATGTCTACAATATTTCAAGATATATAAAGTATTTTGTAAAGGGGATACTCTCTTTCCTCCATTTTCATCATAATATCATGGATTTAAAGTTCTAAAGGAATATTAATAAATATGCAATGCATTATACTTTTTTTCCTAGTTTCATACTTGATGAAGTATCCATGCTTTATATTTGAAAGATTTTAACAATGCTCTTAAATCTTTCCCCTCTTGTTGTCAAATACAATATTATCACATAAATTCATTCTTTTTTATCAAAACAACAAAGATCACAAGTGAATCAAAAGGGAAGGGCAAAAAGTTGAAAACTCTTACACATCTATTTGAAAAGTAAATTGCTTAAAATTTTCAAAGAATCTTTTGGCTACTTTATTTTTCTCTCTTGAGTGTTACTTTAGCTAACATGTTTTAAGAGCTTTAGGCATCATCTAAATTCATTGGGTCTTTAGAACCTACTTATAATGGGTGACTATCGCCCTTATAAACTATCTGGGGAGCAAACCTGGAAAGGATAGCTCACCCGTTGCCTAATTTTTTTATGGATCATTACTATATGTAGTAGTATGTCTATTTTTTAAACAAGACAACTCATTATTCATGCTTATTCTCATGAAAATGCATGTTGATATCCTTGCATTAGATTATATTCTAAATTTATGAGTAATATTATATGATCTTTGGCAAATGAAAAAAATAATAATATTATGTTCTTTCTTTGCTCTAAAAATGAAGTTGATTATTATGTTACTAACTATATTATTTCTTCTATGGCAAGGTTATGCCTTCAAAACATATTGTGCAAGTGCTATTACATGGATGGTGCAATACTTTAATAAGAAGACTATCTTCTATGTGTCTTTGAATCAAATGATCAAAATATGAATGTAGCTCTTGAAGAATCAATATGGCCTTGAAGATTTATTGAAGAGTTCCATTTGGATACATATGAAAGTACCATATTACTTGAAGTTACTTTACTCCTTCTAGAGAATATAATTTCTAAAAATCAAAATGAACATTGAAGATCATGGGCACCTCACTCAAGTGAAAGCATTCTATAATAAAGGCACCTTGAAGATCATGGGCACCTCACTCAAGTGAAATCATTCTATAATAAAGACACTTTGAAGATCATGGGCACATACTATATATTGTAATTTAGCCATCACTTTGAAATCCTCTATGCAGTGATTGGTTTTAGGTGATGCCATTAAGGGGGACTGTACATGACACCACTTAGTGGCTAAATCCTAGATTTAAGACCTAATAGGCATAAGACCTTTAGGCATTATATGCTCCAAATTCAATAATGCTTGGCCTTACGTGATGCCATTGAGGGGGAGTGTGCATGCCAATGACACCACCTAGTGGCTAAATCCTAGTTTTTAAATCTTACGGGTAGGCATATGTCCTAATAGGTATGAAATAAGACCTATATAGGCATTAGTAAGTCCTTTAAGCCTACAGATAGGCATATGTAAGTCCTTTTTTGTTTTAATTACTACAGGTAGGCATTAGTAAGTCCTACAGGCACATTTGTGCTTAAGTCCTATGGGCATTTGTAAATGCTTCTCCTTGTAAATCTTCCACTTGTAAAAGCATTCTATTGAGACCTACGAGAACTATGTAATGAACCTGGTGAGAGGCTAATTTGAGGGGACCACGGCTCCAATATAAATTTTTAAGACCTCACAGCATCATTTTTAAAACACTGGGATTATAAATTATGACAAGATGACTATCATGTAGTCCGGAATGCATGATCTTCATGTTGGCATATATTTGTGTCCCTGTTTATCACTGTCAAAGAAGACCTACGTTACTGGGGTGCTTCATTTTTTCTTCTATGGAAATTGACATGTGATCCCCTATTAACATTAAGGGGGAGTGTTAGAACATAATGTTATTAGGGATCACATCCTTATAACATTTATATATAATGTTCTAATATAAGGTTATAAAACCTTATTTATTAGATGCTTTATAAGCATATCCCATTTGAAATAATTATAATCTAATAACTATTAGATTATTAATTATTTATGAGTGGGGGTTATTGAAAAGGTGTGACTAGTGAAGTCACCCTTCCTCCTATATTTAAGGAGGTTCTCTCTCATTTGAGAGGTGTGTGATTTTGGAGCTTTATGGTGAGTTGTATCACTATGCATATGAGGTATTATTGGCCATGTGGAAGTATTGGAGTGTCCTCAGGTTCATATCTATTTTATTATAGACTATATTTGTAAGTGTTTTAATTAAATGATGCTTTATGGGGTTTTTTACCCGAAAGGGTTTTCCCCATGTATATCTTGTGTAATGTGTACATTTTGCATGTATGTTTCATATTTCATTTACTTTATAATCTTGTTTATAATGATTAGTATCCTAAGATCCTAATTTCTAACAAATCTCAACCCCAACTAAACTACGGTTTTGTTTAATTGCTCCATCAAATCTTAACTTTAGAAAAACCCTCTTAGAGAGGTTTCCAAAAAATATCTTATATTTTTATTCATTTTTTTAATCACACCATAAATAAATATTATGCTTCACTTTTATTTTATATAAAAGAAACTTACTTCTACAATAGAACATATTTTAATCCCTTATTAAAAGGGTAATTGAAAAAATGAGTACTTCAATGAATAATAAGTTGACCCTCCCAAATAAAGGTTATACTGAATCAAATTTCATGGTGTAATGAGAGGAATTCTAGGTTTCACAAGTGTAACATTTTGTTGTGCTTTAATTTGAAGGGGGCTTGTTCATTAAATGTGAGTCGTTTTTGCGGAGATATATCCAATAATGAGCTTGAAGTTTTTTCTTGTCAAAAAAGTGCGAAATTAGAATAAACTAGTGAGTTTTTAGTCATAGGAGGACAAGAGAGATTCACAAATTATTATTAGTGGGTTCTTAGATGATTAGATTAGTATTGGAACTTAAAAGTGTAAATTAGAAATAAAAATCATTGTGAATAACTTTCATAATGTTGCTTTTAGGTATTGTTTCATGGAGAAGAATAAGTTAGTGGGAACACTAGTGAACTTTAGTTTTGAGTGACTTCCATTTACACAAAGGCGAGTTATGATGCTAAAAAGTTGGCTATACATAATATGCTATATTTTGATAAGTATTATGCTTGTCCATGTCTACCAAAAAAAAAAAATTAAATTGCTATCATACTAATTTTGATAGCCTTAGCTTATGTGTTGTGTAAAATATTTAGAAACATGTGAAGCTATTATGCTTATATGAGATGACATAACAACATCTATTCATCCCAATTTATTTGGCACTTGTATCCATTATATTTTTCATTGTTTAAGTGTATGCTAATACACACATGAGGATGTAGAGAAAAATTCATCAAGCTGCAAAATTTATGGTTCTATTGTCTATCTCACATAGATTGCATGGTATGTTTCACATCAAAGATGATATGACAAATATATCCTGTGAAGAAGTGTTGGGAATTGAAGATGGTTTAAGGGCTTCAAATTGATGGTCATCTATTTTTTATGTCTTTGTATCATAACATAGGGATAGGTTGGGGGATCTATCACACACGATCAAAATCTTCATATAATATTACCTTTAGATTATATATTTTTAGTAGTGTAGAGAGCCTAAAAGTGGGCCAACTCCGTTTCTCTAATGGTTTGACAAGTTTAGAAAATACATCAACAATATTGAGGAAGGATATGTATCTACAATTCATCTTGTGGCCAATATGAAAGTTTTTGTATTGATTTGCCTCTTGTAGCAAACAATATAAGGACAATCATTTATGATAGCAATTTGAAAATGACAAATCTTTTTATACTTCGTGCTCTTTTAAAAAAAAATGAAATTGTTCAAATAAAAAAAAACAATAATTTATTAAATCAAATGTCAAAATAATAGACAAAAAAAATATAATTTTTGTAACCTTAATCTATTTTAATAATAAACAACTTTTATATTACATTTTTTATTCATGATACTCAATATAATTTATTTTATAATATTTTTGTTCTTATATTATATAATCATATTTTCTACCTAACTTTATGCTATTATGCATAATATATTTATCAAATCACAAATAAAAGTGACAAATTTTAAATATGAATTCCAAAGATGGGCTGATTTAAAAACCACAATTATTGTATGGACAAAATGACAAAAACGTCTCAACATAAGTATAATGGAGAGGAACATCAAATTTTGATATATTTAATAAAATCAAATATTAGTGCTATGATGGCTACAAATGTGTGAGAGGTAAGACTAAAGTCACCTCATATTTTATCTTTGTGGCCACACATCAATCATATGAATGTAGATTCAACAAAAACTTCATATTTTATCTTTGTGGCCACACATCAAAAATAATTTGGCCCCCCCTTGTTGAAATTTGGGTATTATTAATTATTTTTGAAACATTATTATAAACGTGTAAAGAATCTCACTCAAGCAATCGAATTTAAAGAGTTGTTTTGATTTAACATCATACCTTAAAGTATAATAATTGTGAAACACATAGTAATCATTATATTAAAAAAAATACTATTATGGGATAAATATAATAATTGTGAAATGTATTCTATTATTAAAAATAAAGATAGATGTATAATATAA
This sequence comes from Cryptomeria japonica, assembly GCF_030272615.1. NCBI lineage: Eukaryota > Viridiplantae > Streptophyta > Pinopsida > Cupressales > Cupressaceae > Cryptomeria > Cryptomeria japonica. Next base: position 268,969,428 of record NC_081406.1, read on the forward strand.
AATATTTATAATAAAAAATGTTAATAAATATGTATGATCTATTAAAATAAAAATAAAAATTAGAATATAAAGTTAATAGGTAAAACAAGAATATTATTGTTGTTAAGTATATGTTGTATCAATAAAGAGTGGATGAAGATTATATAACCGAACGACCACTTACTAGAACAATTATTTGAAAGAAGGATCATGGACCTCCAAACCATCTGAAAGATATTGGACAAGTAAAATCAACACTCATTGTCTAGATGACAAACTTAATAATTACCTTAACACTACCTTGTGTTTATCTAGAAAATTTCCCTAAAGGAATAGAGTCCATCCCCTCCATTGAAAATGCAGTGACAAGAAGTAGTTACAATTAAATGTGAGTGACTTTGTTTTCAGAGAGTTGGTAGTAGTGTTCTTTAAGTGTTCAAATTGAGTAAAATTAAGCTTATAGTACATAGAGTACTCTCCTAATGTAGGAATTTTAATTCCACCTTCTTTGCATTGTAAGAAAAACACAATTTTTAGCTTTATAGTACTAGAAGGTGATATAAATTCCAAATTATAGCAATATAAATAGACCATGTGCCCCCAAACAAAGTAGTCCAGAAAAAGCATATGGATAAAAGGGAGAGAAAATATTATCGATCCACTTCCATGCATCTTAGGCATAAGGGAATGTTTCATAGAGATTTTTGAAGCACATTTATGACAAGTTAGGAATCTAGGATGAGCTGTGTAAACACCCAAAATTGTCCAATCTAATTAAATAAATATTTTATTTATTTAATTATCTAAGCTTAATTCTTCTATTAATTAAATAAATTCTTATTTATTTAATTAATTCATTTATCCTCTTCTAGCCTTATTTCTCATTTAAATAAATACATTTATTTATTTAAATTATCCTTTTCCTAAATTAAATAAATATCTTATTTATTTAATTATCTCACTTCCTCTATTAATTAAATAAATCTTTATTTATTTAATTAATTCATTAACCTTTTCTACCCATGACACATGTCGTTCATCTCTTAATTCATACACTACCTACCCCTTTCATTATTTTATTATTTCTTTTACCTACCCTCTAATCATAGCCGACCTCCTTTTACACCTCTCAATCTTATCCCTCCATTTCATATAGTGTCTTCTATATAAGGAGATGCTTCCTTCATTATCAAACCCTAATCAATCATTCTAATCAATTTTGTACACTTGACTACACTTGGTGTATGCGATCCTACTTACAACCACATTTCGTTCTTTGTTGAGCTCTTGTGCACATAAAATCTGAGAGCAAATATATCAAGCAAGATCAATGGAGATAGGAAGAATGGAGATCAAAACCCTATTGGACATGTGATCGTATAATCTTTGTGATTTCATTTGATTTGCATTGTCTTAGGTAATCTTCATATGTTATGGTGGATCTTTGTTGTTGTTAGGCTAGGGTTTTGTGGTTGAATTCATTTAGCCTTTCAATATCGTTATTATTGTTATCCATTTTCACCATATACATTTTGGCATGCCCGGTGGGACTCTTGTCCCTTTTGCATTTAACATCCTTGTTGCAGATTGTGTATTTTGAAGTTGCAGATCTGACGTTTTCAGCAGCATTTTGATATTTTCGCGTCTGCGCACTTTCGGATCGTGTTTTTGATTTTTTGGCGCGTCTGCGACATCTGGAGTCGCGTCTGTGTTATTGGCAATATTCTATTTTGCAGGTTCCAGGAAAGTGCGTTTGTGTTATAAAATCGCATCTGCGCTGTTTTTAGCCGCGTCTGTGTCTAGAAGACGCGTCTGCATTCTGTAGTCGCGTCTGTGTCACCCAGTCGCGTCTGTGTTGAGGGTAATCGCGTCTGTGTTCACCAGTTTCAAATTTTGGGTTTTTATTGATTCAGTTTTTAGATTTTGCATTTAGGGTTTCAGATCTGGTTTATTTTGAGCTAACATTTTCAGATCTAGCTAACGAAATTGATGTAGCTTGTCTTGAAAGTTAAATCGTTTGGTTGAAGGCCCCTATTTTCACAAAGTCTTTTGGGTTTAAAATTTACCTAACTTGTGTGCTTGCAGGAAGGGGTAATCATTTGAAACAATCCAAACTACTAACAACTCTTTGTTGTAGGTCCTTGGCAAGGGTTTTTGGATTTTTATTGTGTGCCTTATTTTCATAGACTAGCAAACACTTCAATTGGTGCACTAAAATTGAATCATTGTCTTTTGTGTCTTGAGCAATAGGCTCTTTTTGTTTAATCTTTAGAGGGCCTGTCTTCCCGTGTGGTCATTAGGACTACTAGTGAGAAGAGAACGACCCAAGTGGTAGTGAGGAAAACCCACCTCTTCCGAACCACTATAAACAAATGTATTCATGGTGAAAACTATGGATAACGTGTGCTGATTAGTTCATACCGACACTATGTCTCCTCATAAACCCATTTGATCAAATTTATTTGATCATTTGTAGGGCGTAACCCCTATCGGCTGGGAGCCTTCTGTATTTACAGAGTTGAAAGTGCCGCATGTATGGCCACACGAGCAGATGCCCTTACTAGCACCTTTTTGTTTTAGAAGCCCAAATCCTTCTAGTTGTTGGGGCAGGAGGTTGGACCTCTGGTAGTGGCCCACACACATATGGTTCTTAGTAGAGATACAAAGTTCGCCACGGGGAGTTTTCGTGGGGACTGATGCTTGGCTGACCCGAGAAGTGAGTGCCGAGGGTGGAGCCAGTGAGGTCAAGCATCTAAGTATCTGCTCTAAATAGTGTAGCCTCGGGGGTAAAACCCCATGTGGGATCAACAACTATTGTCTTGGCCAGCCATAAGAATTGTGCTTGATTTATTTTAAACATTCAAAACATTCAAGACCAAACAACAAAACATTGTGTCTTTTGTGTCTTCAAGTGTATGCAAAACATTTTTACATCAAACAACACACTTTTCTTGGAGTCATTTTGAGTCTAGACACTTGCAAACATTGAGTCTTCATCAACACTGTGTCCTCTTGTCACGAAAAACAGTCAAACAGTCCGATTTGGTCACAACAAAAACAACTTCACAGATTGGAAAAAATTGCACAAATTTTGTAGAAACGCGTCCATGTCTGACATAATAGCGTCTGTGTTGTATAACCGCGTCTGTGAAGGGCAGAATCACGTCTGTGTTCCCAGAATCAACATTACAATTTGCATAAAATCTCAGAAATGCATCTGTGTTAAACAGAGCCGCGTCTGTGTCGGAAAACCGCGTCTGTGAAGTATGCAGGCACGTCTGTGTTCAGAATTGAAAAACTGTTACAGTCCAGCAAACAAACACAGTCAGTTTCAAAATTCTTGAGCTTCTTAGGTTATTTCTCCAGGACTTCATTTAGCAGTCAATCTGTCTTTGGGTCTCACAAAGTCCATCATTGCTTCACACCTTACATTACATTCACATTTGTCTAAACTTGAGTCAAAAGGCCACTTGCTTGTCCTCATCATACTTTGTCAACACACTACATACAACAACACTTTGCTAAGTGATCCCTCATCAAGGTTTCTTACCTTTGGGTCTCATTTGGTCTTACTTAGAGTCAAGGTCAACTTACCTCATCAAGAGAAACTATCCTCTCTTTGGAAGTCACACCTACTCTACTACATACATACTTGGTCTTACACTTTGGACATTGCAAGTAAACTTCAGATTCATTTACATTCCATCCAACTCTTGGTCTTCCATACTCTTTTCCATTTTCATCTAGTCTCACACATCTCGGTCAATACCTAGTTCATGGTTGAAACCCGTCTTCAAAAATCTAGGAGAGAAACTAAAGAGGCTCAAGAGTCCGCAAACATGAGTTCTTATGAGTATGACAATGATATCTTTTTCAATTATGATCATACTACATTACCTGACATGGATGCCTATAGAAACATTCCAAATGTTGAGAACATGGACACTACAAACAACAATGATACACACAATGATGATATGGACAACTTTTCAGTACATTCAGCAGATGTGGAAGAATCCATTATGGATCCCCGTTTCAATTGATTGGTTGAGGAAATAATGAGGAGGGATAGACAATACTTCTTACAAATGATGGCACAAAGTGGAGCCAAGATATCTCATGATTTTGATATGTCTCAAATAATGGAAAATCGACCTTTGCAACAACCTCACTCCAACATGGATCAAAGAAGACCTAATAGTGGAGGCAATAGAGGACCCCATATGGTGCCTGAATCACCATCATCTTTGTTTCAAAAACCAGAGGTCCCACATACACATGGTCAAGCATATGATACTCACCTTCGCAGACCATTATGGAAGTCTTATGTAGAGAAATATGCTCAATCACACATCAATGCTAAGGATCAACCACCAAAGCAATTGGATATTCAAAGGCATGCTCAAAATTTGGACACAAGGAAACCCCGTGTCAAATTTGGGGGTAACACATTAGAACACGACATGCCTGTGGAGTATGGTATACATGGACAAAATAGATATGGCATTCCTCAACATGAATCTATACCAAGTGGTCCATATATGCAACATCGCTATAGACCTCCTCCATATGAACATGTGTATGATCAATATCATCCATATATGCAACATGCTCCTCGTCCAATTAGTGCCTCAAGCATGGGGTATGGTCCAAGAAGTCGATCTCCACCTAAGAGCAATTTGGAACAACAAATCGGGGACTTACAAAAGAAAATGGAGGACATAAATACACCAAAGCCAACATACACAATGAGAGACATATGTCCTTATCCATTTGACAGGAGCATTCCAATGCCTCCTTTTCCTACACACTTTGTGACACCTAAATTTGATAAGTATAGAGGAAAAGGGGATCCTAAGGCACACATAAGACAGTTTTTCACAGCTTGCATTGAGATAGCAGCAGAAGAGACATATTTGATGAAATTATTCCCACAGAGCTTAGGTGATCAAGCGATGGAATGATTCTCCCAACTTCCACCTAGAATTAAGTCATGGGGTGACTTAGCAGAGGCATTCATCCAACATTTCTCCTACAACATAGAGACAGACATATTAGTCACTACTTTGTGCAACACCAAGCAAAAAGAGGGAGAATCTTTTGCATCATTTTTACAAAGATGGAGAAATCTAGCTAGCAGATGCTCTTGTGAAATTCCACAAAAACAAATGGTAGAAATGTTCACACAAAATGTTAACAAAGACATTGGCTATGATCTAAGGAAAGCTTGTTTGTCCACCTTCAAGGACGTTATTGAAAAAGGCTTAGCAACAGAGAAGGTCCTAATTGAACAAGGAGTCATTAAGATATTCAAGGAAAACAAAGATGACTTTAAAGGAAAAGATAAGCCAAGATTTTGGAATAAAAACAAGAACATAGTCAATGATGGTGTTGTTGATGCCAACATAGTGCGACCCAAATTCATTTTTTCAGGATCAAGTTCTACAAACAATCAAGTGAATACTCAAACAACTTCCAGATCACGAAGGAAGTACACCCCATTGGGAGAACCACTTGAGTCAGTCTTCAAGAAGCTAGTGGCAAACAAGGTAATCACTATTCCAGATTTTCCTCCATATGAACCAAAGGTTAAACCAAATTGGTGGAACGATGATGAGTATTGTGAATTTCATAAGAGCAAGGGTCATAAGACAGGAAATTGTCATCGACTAAAGAACATCATACAAGATCTCATTGATAGAGGTGACATTGAGATTGAGGGACATTTGTCTAATCAAGAACATGAGATGTTTAAGGAACCATTCCCAAAATATGACAAGGGAAAAGCTAAAGCCACAGAGGATCAAACCAACTATACCAGAGCATCTTACAACTATGATTCAACCATCAATCACATCTCGATGGACAATTATGTCTCTACCATTATCATCAAGGACAAAGCGTCTGAGAATTCTACTCGGAGAACCAGGATTGTCCTAAAAGGTATTGGATCTTCTTCTGAACCTACCTTTGAATGTCATGTAACAACCCGTCGAGGTAAAATCACTTTGCAAGGTGCTCCAACTAAAAACACCACTTCTTCATCTACCAAACCTGAGTATGACCTTGTAGAACAGTTAGGGAAGACACCCACACTCATCTCCATCCTTGAGCTCTTACGCATGTCTCCCACACATAAAGCCATTCTTGACAAGATCCTGAGAGATACTGTTGTTCCTACTGATCTGAACATGGACCAGTTTCAAGCCATGGTGGGATACCTTTCCATTCCACATTCCCTTACATTCACAGAAGCTGATGACGCCTCCGTAAGTCAGCCACATAATGCACCTTTACACATTGAAGCCTTCATACACAAACATAGAATCAAACGAGTCCTGATAGATGGAGGAGCAAGTCTAAACATTTGTACATTGAGCACTATTAAACAATTGGGATATTCTGACAAAGCTGTGAATTCTACAAACAAAATTACTATCAAAGCATATGATGATGAAGAGCGTTCATCCAAAGGCACAGTCACCTTACCTCTCAGAGTTGGGCCAGTTACAAAGGATGTGGTTTGTCAAGTCCTAGATCTAGATCTCACATACAACATACTCTTGGGACGTCCATGGATTCATGAGATGAGCGTAGTCCCTTCTACATATCATTGATGTATCAAGTTTCCACACAATGGAGTTGAAGTGACTGTCAAAGCGGATCCAAATCCATTTATATATTGCAATAATCTACGACCTAGATCAGAAATAACAATTCTAGCCAATCAAGAAGTTGTTCCATCTTCAGCATATGTGGATCCAGAATCATTAAAAGCTTCTACGTCAAAACAAACAGAGCTAAAAGAAAAATTCAAGATTAAAGACATGGGATGTGGTGAGTATATCTTTCATGTTGATCAACTCCCACTATCTCCTAAGACATTCAGTCGACAAGAACAATCTACAAGAAATATGCAAGACCAAGGAATTAGGTGCGAACCACCTAGTGTTGTGGCTACTAAGTCCGAATGCAAATCTCCTCTAGCGGTGCAAGCAACTCTTGATATCAATAGTCCTAAGAGTGGTTCCAACAAAGAATCTATTGAGTCTATCGCCAACCCTCTTGATAACTCACATAGCCTTACCATTTCATCCACTCATTCCATTTCCACTCTGCTCCCAGACTTGGATCAATGAGAATCACAAAAGCCCTCACTCATTGGGGATCAAAAATCAAGCTTTGAAAAGAAAAATCTAAGAGTCAAAAATAAAGAAAAGTCCTTTAGTCCAAATCAAAATCAAAAGCTATTGGACTCTGCAAAAATCAAAGTCATGGATAAAAATCATATGAAGAAAAAAGAGCAAGAGTTGATCTCCCCTAATATCAAAATAACTGGGGGCAAAAGTTCTAAAATTTCAAATAAAAAAGCATACTTGTTGATCCTAAGTCTTCTTCATGTCATGATACTTTCACTTCTTTTCGCAATCATAAGCCTTCATCACTCATCCACTTGTTCCACACATCCATCCCCTTCTGGCGATACATCATGGAGCTTTAATGGAACTTCCTTGAGGGACTTTGTTGTTAGGGATGCCCAAACTTCTTTAGGTGACATGCATATGGGCCTGTGTAGTCCATACACTAGTAATTCTATCTCAGTTCCTTCATCAAGGAAGATAGTCACTCAAGCTACACATCATTCAGTCAAGGAACAATGCAGCTACAATCACAAGGTCAAGCCTCGCACATTTGAGGTAGGTGATTTGGTCCTTAGAGAAAATCCCAAAAATCGGCAAGACAGAGAGAAGAAGGGCAAGTTCGAACCAAATTGGCTTGGTCCTTACATCATTACAACAACATATGGATCTGGGGCATATCAGCTCTCAACTACAGAAGGTGAACCTTTGGAGGATCCTATCAACAACATGCACCTTCGTAGGTTCTACACATAGCTCTTTGGAATATCCTAAATTCAAAAATACAAAAAAATTCAAAAATTTCAAAAATACAAAAAAAATAAAATAAAAAATCGTTACTTGGTGAAAACCTGGCAAACAGGCGCCTTGTGACACAAAAAACATTGAAAAATCAAAAAAGTAAAGAGAAATAATTTCATCCAACGGTGAAAACCACTTCAGTGGCACCTTGGGCAAGTACCATGGTGAAAACTGGGTCACTAGCACCATGCGTAGAGACATTGCTCCTCCCTCCTTCAGGATTCTCTTTCATCACTTCACTTTGCACACACCCACAACCTATTCGTTCATAATAAACTTACCCATTCCCATCATGGCTTGTTATTGATCTACCCAAGATTTGTTAGCCATTCATAATAAACCTCCCTTTCCATTCATAATAAATCAGATCCTATCTGTGGCTAAGGCAAATCCTACGTCTAGTGATGGGTGTGGAACTGAGAACATCACATGTTTTGAGGAGTATAGTTTCTTACAGCTTCCTTCAGTCTATCCGCGCACAATCCGCAATAAAGCAACATTTGCATCACAGATCCGAAATAAAGTTTCATCTTCTCCGCAATAAAGTATTAGTTTCATGGATTCAGTCAGTTTCAGATGAGACACAACAACAACAATGGGCTTCAACAAATCAAATCTTTCAACAGACTCAAACAACATATGGTTCCGTGCTATCTATCCTTTTTGTGAAAGTAAACATTGTGACCACAATCAAATAAGACTTATACAAGTGACAAGAGACACTAAACTTGAGGGCTACAGTGGATGTTGGTGTCGAGTCTTGGTTTTCTTTTGATTTTATCTTTTGGTGACATGTCTTTTAGCTTTTCCAGGATGTCTCTGACTAGAGATTCTATCTCCAGGATGTCTTTGACTAGAAAGGCAAGGATGGGGTATCGTCACCTATTTTCTTTTGCTGTCTATGGATTGTCTCTTAGTAATGCTATGACTTGTCCAAGGATATGAGGACACTGTGAGTCTAATGTGAACTGGGGCATTCCTTGTTTGTGACTGTCTTATCTCCATGCAAATAGGTACAATGACTTTCTCGGTCGAACATATGCCTCGATTGTCATAACCTACTTGCCATAATAAAGCTCAATGATGATAACGCACAAGAAGCTCCTTTCACTTTCATATCTTCTATCTTCCATACCCCTTTCTTGATTGACTTCCATCGTCCTTCTCGAGTCTGTGTAGCCTGCTATCACATGACTGAGTATAATGACACACCAAAAACATTTGCATTTCATGTAGTTGTACTTGCATTACCACATATAAGCATTTCATACACACATATAGATATCACAACTGCATCACATCCTACACACAACCCCCGTTAGCACAATTTACATTTGCATTATCATATTCATCTGCATTACATACATTCACATTTGCATCATGCATACACATATAAAACATAAAAGAACAAAAAAATATATTGCATTGCATCATATACATATTTGCATCCATATCATAAGCATCACATAGAAACATACATCACATAGGTACACATGCATATAGCTGCCGCAAAGATGAATCATCTCATATATAATCATAAGTGTCATGATACAATGATGTCAAAATCATATGGCTACAATCACCCACATGTGTCTACATCATCATACAAAATGGTACAAAATTGATACATAGGGAGCCCTCTACGACTACGATGAACTCCCTCCCTCAGAGCTGGCTAGCCTTGACGGAGTCTGAGCCCTAGAAGGACCCGCCCCAAGATCATCTCTCCTGGCCCCTGTGTTCTCTGCAGCCACCCCTCGTGTCGCTCTATCTGGACAGAGGGACCCACTGATAACTCTTGCCAACACTGTTGATAGTGCTAATCCTGTCCATGTCATGGTATCCCATGCCACATGTCCCAACCTCATCTCCAATGCCGGATTCTGGAACACTCGTCTAAGGGCATCCCTGTCTCCATCTCGATCGTACGGAATCAACTCCCCATCAATCGGTATCCGCATAATCCTATATACATCCTCCAGGGTGACTGTCATCTCACCCATCGGCAAATGAAATGTACATGTCTCGGAGTGCCATCTCTCTGCCAGCGCAGTCAACAGTCCCATGTTCACCTGAAACTTAGGCACATACAACACATGTCTCAATTCCATAGCCTCAATCGCAGCTCGGTCCTCGACTGTCAACTCAGGTCGCAACCTCTGAGTCGATGAGAATCTCTCCCGTGACTCCAACATAGGCAAATACTCCTGCAGTCACACAAATCAATCATCTCAGTCCTAGTGACACTCATTGTTCATCACAAAGTGTTGCTTCTACCCTAGTGGTACTCCCTGTTCATCACAAAGTGTTGCTCACATTTGCACTCACTGTTCATCACAAAGTGTTGCTCATATTTTAGTACTCCCTGTTCATCATGAAGTACTATATCTTGGTACTCACTGTTCATCACAAAGTGCCTTGATCTATCTTATCCTAGGGCCTATGCTTGAGTGAATCCTCTTGAGTAGTTTCCTAATTGGCAATGTATGTTCTATCACAGAATTGTCAATCGTAACCCTATTTGTTATCCTAGTCTTCCCTAGAGGACTTGCTTGAGTGTATCCTCTCAGCAACTTATCCAATCGACAACATATGTTCATCACAAAACTGCCGATTTGACCTAGAAGACACAAATTCACATTTTTGGACACAAACACGCTTTCCTGATATAAACACACATTTATTACATTACCTAGTATGCATTAATGACAACAATAAATGCATCAAAGTACAAGGAGGTTTTGTGGTACTTACCGGCTCTCCTGCCTCTGCTGGCCTCTGGAATCGGTGAACGCAGTCGAATCTATGAACAAAAGCCATCGCTGCTGACTACTGCTGCTCTATTTTCGCTCTGCACTCTGCTCTCGTGGATGTGTAGATGACAATGAGGATGTTTTTCCCTCGTGGTCTATCTTATAGACTACCCTAGCCCTAGCCCTTGTCTTCCAAGTTAGTCTTCATTATCTCGTGACTCTGTCACTTTATCTGGTCAGTCCATTCTAGCCTCTCTTTCTTATCGAGAGATTGTCTGCAATCTTTTCAGACATTTTTTTTCATCCAATCTCTCGAGGGGGCATATCATTCCCATCTTGGGGCAACTCTGTATCAGTTCATATTATCTTCTTTGAAACAACGCGACAAGCCACATTGTCTCAAAGAGGGGCAAAATGTAGACACCCAAAATTGTCTAGTCTAATTAAATAAATATTTTATTTATTTAATTATCTAAGCTTAATTCTTCTATTAATTAAATAAATTCTTATTTATTTAATTAATTCATTTATCCTCTTCTAGCCTTATTTCTCATTTAAATAAATACATTTATTTATTTAAATTATCCTTTTCCTAAATTAAATAAATATCTTATTTATTTAATTATCTCACTTCCTTTATTAATTAAATAAATCTTTATTTATTTAATTAATTCATTAACCTTTTCTACCCATGACACATGTCGTTCATCTCTTAATCCATACACTACCTACCCTTTCATTATTTTATTATTTCTTTTACCTACCCTCTAATCATAGCCGACCTCCTTTTACACCTCTCAATCTTATCCCTCCATTTCATATAGTGTCTTCTATATAAGGAGATGCTTCCTTCATTATCAAACCCTAATCAATCATTCTAATCAATTTTGTACACTTGACTACACTTGGTGTATGCGATCCTACTTACAACCACATTCCGTTCTTTGTTGAGCTCTTGTGCACATAAAATCTGAGAGCAAATATATCAAGCAAGATCAATGGAGATAGGAAGAATGGAGATCAAAACCATATTGGACATGTGATCGTATAATCTTTGTGATTTCATTTGATTTGCATTGTCTTAGGTAATCTTCATATGTTATGGTGGATCTTTGTTGTTGTTAGGCTAGGGTTTTGTGGTTGAATTCATTTAGCCTTTCAATATCGTTATTATTGTTATCCATTTTCACCATATACAAGCTGAACCAATGTGCATCAACCTTTCACCCAATAAGATCCCTTGTTAAACTAGACATCAAATAAAATAAGCAATATTCGACTCAAGTTTGGCTTGCAAACTCTTGTCACTCTACAAAGCCAAGGAGGATGAATCTAATATTTCCCAATTGTTAAGCTCACAAATGGCTAAGGGGAAAGAAATAAACACTTTATTTAGAAGGTCAAAACTGTAGTTCTTGAATATAATGTAAAAAATCAACCAATAAGATAGAGAAGGCTAAAATTAGTAAAATTGAATATTAGAAATGCAAGGTTGAGATACGTTTTTTTCCAACATTCAACCACGCGAGAGAAAAAGGGAAAATCAACAACTCTAAGATCTAACTACTAGGGGTCGGGAGGTCCATAAACTCACACCACCACCTAAACTTCTCTATGCTTACATAATTAATCAAAGAAAATGCAACATTTATCAAAGTATCAACCTTCTCTAGTATCACCCTCACATCCTCTATCATATCATAAACAAATGGAGCCAAACATCAATATGTTTTATCATTGCATGAAGGATTAGGTTCCTTTCCAATATATGACATTTTGATTGTCATATATGTTGGAATCACTCACACTCTAATATCATCTTAAATTGAGCACCTATGATACTTAATCTACAATAACAAATAACCTCCACAAAGATAAGATACAATCAATAACAAAAGGTTTTGTTCCACCATATCAAGAATACAATATGATACAAGATTCAAGCTTGTAGATGATGTGATTAGATGATTTACAATGCAAGAGGTAAGTGCACATGACTAGACAATATCATGATGTGTATTAATAAAGCATCTTAATTGTATCATTTGCATATGACATAAATTCATTAAGGGGTACAATATAATCCATACCATGATCCTTTATAGGCTCATTCAAGTCTTTATACATCTTCCAAGTTTTCATATTTTTTTCCATTCAATACAATAATTACATGGATGGACTTTTTCAATACCTTTGATTATCTCCTCAACTTAGTAGCACCAATCAATCAAGAGAGGCCCATACTTAAACTCTTGATTTGATGGATACAATAAACTCATATTATACTTTTCAAACACCTTAAATATGTGACAATTTTAGTCATTAATGTAATTTGCACTATTTTTGAATAACAAAAAAATTGACATAAATTTAAAATAAATTTGATCATATTAAGATAAAGTTAACTTCATTAAGATATGAAGCTTAAAAGGAACTACTTTTTTTTCATGAAAGATTTTTCATTCACAAAGTTGTTTTAATTATTTGATACAAGAACAAGGACCTTAAATTGAAACTTCTTCAACTAAAAGTCGAATAATGAAAGCTATACACATATGATGACTAAACATTTATAAGAAATACAAAAATAATACTCAAAACAATTATGCCTCTTACAAAAATCATGCTCTAAGAGAACATTAGTCTAGCCATATAAGCCTTAGGGCTATGCACATGTCATGGCTTAAAAACATAATCCTCACCCCAAAAAAGAACTCTTTTCACTCCTCTTCTTTAGATTAAAGATGGAGGGTCCCCAATATGTAAGGCTAAATATATTTTTATTGAATAGCTATCTTTAGAATAATATTAGTGAAGGCTAAATATTTAAAAAGCTAAGTGGTGGGCCTATGGAGGACAAGCAAAAAGGTCATGAAATATTTTATGTCCTTAAATTAAGACAAATTTCCATAAAATAAGGTTGGGTATAATAGTTCATGAGTTGGCACTTTTAATGCTTGGTGTCATATAATTACACCATCAGAGCTCCTCACGCGTGCACTAGGTAAAGGACAACGTAAGCCCTGGCCCAATGAATGGAGCATGTCGTTAAAAGTGCACAGGTCAACTAAATAGAGCCAAATAAACCAAATTGGTATAGAGTGCTATTTAGTTTGCTGCATAGATATTGTAGGAAAGAATTTGTTGTTGTTGTTTATAGTCAATGTTGACAAGTTCAAACAAGCAACAATTCAATTTCATTTTAGGTGCAAAACAAGTGTAATGGTTATATAGTCGACAGAATTATCTTCTTGTTAGTTGTTAAAAGTGTTTTGTTAATGAATAAAAGAGTCATTTTTTCAGTTGCATAGACACTGCCCAAAACAAGCATGTGGAAAACATTTAAATGAGACAACAGGGCATGTCTTTATGCGATAGGATGGGTGGAAATAGAATGAAATTACAACATGGAGCTTTTGACATATGAGGACACTCGAATCAGTTATGCTAGGGGAAGCATAATAGTAGCTGTTATAGCTAGCTTCGTGCACCCACATATTCTAAACGATACATCAGATTTTGATGATTTTTTTTTGGTTGTTGTCTCGCAAGCGACTTAACTTCTTATAGCTATTGTTTTGGCTTCTGGGTTGTAATGATGCATGTTGTGGGAGTCATTATGTGCGCAAGGGTAAAAAAGTACACATCTCAAAGTGTAGCCGGAAATTTGCTTAAAGATGCCCCAAAAATTGTGCACTTAAAATTGCCAATACTTATGCACAAATGCCCTGGTAGTCATGTTCTATGGGTACCAATGAAGGTGCACAAATGGGCCAATTGTGGTCCAAAAATGCTAAAAAATGGGTGGCTATTAGTACATGTGAAATTTATGAATGGGCTATTAGTTTTTATTTTTATTTTTTTAAAGTTAGTAGTTGGGGGGTTGGGTGTGTAAGGAGTGAATGGTTATTGGAACATGGTCAGTAACTGGTGCTCTTCCCCTAATACTATAAAAGTTGAATATTTAATAACTTCTTTTTGAGAAAGAATGAATTACAAAGATGGTAGATTAGTTGATCAAAATACAATTAGCAAAGATATAGGGGACAATTAGAAAGTAGGGCTTAAAATTTGTTGGTTGCTTCTTTTGGTGGTTATTGTATTGTTTCAAATCTTGAGTCCCATAGACTAATTGTACTCATGGATGTCATTAAAAATAAATAAAAAATTACCATTTCATTTATTTTTATCAAATGTAGAGATCAACAGGGAAAGAGATACATGGGTCCCACAAACAAGACACACAACTCTTGATGTAAGTTTCCCTCTAATCGCCAAGAGGAATATGCCACAGTACAAATGTAAACTTAGGAATATAAATTGTTCTACAACAAAAGAAATGGAATGTTCCTTGACCCATGAATATTGTGCAATGGCAATACAAAATGGATTTTAGACACCTTACCATGGAGAAAAAAATTATATGCCCTTGAGAAGATGTTGAAATATGCCCAAAGTTATAGTTAAATTTAAGACTTTTTTGTGTCATTGAATTCAATGATCCAATCAAATTTAGGTCAAGATGCTTTAAAATTTAAGGTATTTATAAGATTCAAACATATAATTATAGAAAAGCAATTAAAAGACAACCTAGCTATCTAGTATTATATTTTAGTGAAATGAAAGTCAACCTTGATTATCATGAGCCTTTTGCATATAATGGTGTAGCAAAAAAGGTTAGTACCCTGGCAAAAAAATAGCTACACCTAAAATCTAGAACATGAAGATCCCTCACAAAGTTGTTTCTTATGTCAAGCATTGATTTACCCTAAATCTCTAAAAAAGGGGAAAGATAGGTTGAACTATGACATCATAAATTTGATATCATATTAGATTTTATAATAAGTGAAGATCAAAGGCCATGGTATTAGCCACAACACTACTCAATACTAAAATGCAATGCAAAAGAATGAGTGAATGAAATAGAATAGAAAGAAATAAAGTTAGATAGTGCATTATAAAAAAATTCAAAGGAGGAAGAAGGTGGAATATGAAGAGACACCACTCCATTCACCTTTATTATACAAATAGAGTCTATGTAAACAAGTTAAATTAGTTGTAGGAAAATTTGCCCAATAAATCTAATAAAAAGGAATAAAAGCCTATATAGACAATACATGGCCATGAACATTTTCTTTTGTTTCATGATTTTTTTAGCTTTCTTTATATATTGATGCATTTCCTATTGATTTGTATTGATGCAAAGTAATGCAATTGTCCTTAATAAATTTTCATTTATTCTTGTTTGATTTGTAAAGGGTTTCGGGTCCCTTCAAAACATGTTTTTCACGTAATAAAAAACATAGTTGCACACAATTTATTTTTTATTTTTTATTTGTAATATATGTTTTTTTAGTAAGTTACAAGTAGTGTGATCCTTCATCTTGTAATTTTATTTATTTTCATGAACATGTTAATATTTTTCTTATATCTTGTTTATTGTGCTTGCCTAATTCACCTTTCACAGATCATTATTTTTGTTACACTTACAACACTTTACATCCACACATACCACATTGCTTGGCTTGTCCATTTAAGGAATACTATGGACACCATGATTTAAAAGCCAAGAAATACTTTTCTTTTTTGGATATGATGCTTCTATCTTTGATGGTATAGATGTCAGCGCTATTATATTTTGACATTACTTTTACATGGTGTTACCATGATTACATCTTACACCATTATAAACATGTCATGAGTATACAATCACAACTTACATGATTACATTTGGTATGAGGCTACCTTTCTTCCCACACTTTCCCTCACAATGGGAACAAATATTGGGCTCTCCTTTACACATATTTTACACATGGTTATGTCAATAAATAATATCTACTACACCTAGTTGTTATGTTATTTTTACATAAGCACAATTTACACAACATATTATATGGCTATCTCACAATTACATCACACGCAAACCTATATGTTGATTCTTTCATGATTATATCTTACACAATATTTGTCACATTAATTATGCAGAATGCCATTTGCCACATAGAAAATTTATGCCTCTTATACTCAAACATGGGAGAAAATTTTGGGACAATTTTTGTCCCTAATCATATGTGATTTTATGTTTATATAATTTCATCGATACACTAAACCAACATATTATCATGTGGCCATTTTGGCCATTTTGGCCATTTTCTTTCCTCAAATTCACTCCATCATGATATATGCATTTGATTTGAGGGGCATTCTATATCTTTCTTTTTAGTTCTAAATTTATATGGTTTCAAGCTTGAACGCATCATGGGGATCACATCTTGATGCAACCTTAATCGGTAAAAACCCTCAAAAGAGTCAACCAACAACGAAAGCAGTAAGGAAACATAACAAATTCACATAAACTGATCAAATTACATCCTTAGAACTTCTGGAAATCATCTGATAATCTTCGTATTATCATCAAAGAACATCTGGTAGTTAACCGGTTACATGCAGGCTTCAAGCCAGATACAATCCAACCGGGACTCTAAGAATCAACCGGATCACAACATGCTAATCTCAATCCTCATTCTCAGTTCTAATTCCTCTGCCCTTACACATGATTACATAAC
Source organism: Cryptomeria japonica (assembly GCF_030272615.1). NCBI lineage: Eukaryota > Viridiplantae > Streptophyta > Pinopsida > Cupressales > Cupressaceae > Cryptomeria > Cryptomeria japonica. The sequence continues at coordinate 268,986,666 of NC_081406.1, forward strand.
ATCATATTTATACCCACCGGAACATATCCGAGTTAGACTCAAAAGATTACATTCACCAATGCAGGAAAATGAAATGTGTAATTAGGTCGGCCCTAAGATTTAAGAAATCTTTTGGGAAGATAACAACCAAGTGACATAGTTCAGTAGGAAGGTCGACCACACACCAAAGAACATCAGGAAAGACCCAAGATGGATCCACACATCAAGAATCGCGCTGGTAATGAAAGAAAACCAGCTGGTAAGCACAAGAACTGTCCCAAGAACCCAAAAACAACCAACCAGAAGCGATAACTGACCGAAGAAGAACCCAAATGAACTATAAAACTGGAATCAACCACATAAGACCACTAGGAAACTGCAAACAAGATCTACCATGAAGAACAAGCAACTACTGGTACATAGTAGTAAGAATACTGAAACTACACAAAGAACTAAACAAGAACAAAACTGAAAGGAAATGTTTTTGGTTGATGCAAGATTGCTCATCGACCGGGGATGCTCTTGCATCAGACAACCTAGGTAGAAAAAGATGTTCCATGATAGGCAACTCATGAACATCTAAAAGGATTCAGAATAAAGATCCCATGCTCATTTCTGATCCAAACATCTTCTTTATCTGCCAATCTTTGCTCTATCTCTCTCGGTGCTTCAACTGACTTCTCTAACCTATGACTCTTTTTGTTTCTCCTTCTTTGCTTCAGATTTGCACATTGCCTTTTTTTTTTTTTTTTTTTCTTCTGCATTTCTGATTTGGTTCTGCAAACAAGACTTTATCCATTTTGTTACCATCAACTCCTTGTCATTCGGTTCCATTTGTCCATCAGACTCATCTGTCAGATTTTTTTGCCAACTCATGTTACCCTCTAGTATAATCTCCGCAACTAGTTTTATCAGATTTTTCTTCAAAACCTTCGGTATAACCTCTGCAACCGGTTTTGTCAAACCTTCCGGTATAACCTCTATCACCGGTTCTTTCAAACCTTCCAATATAACCTCTGCCACCGGTTTCCTGCAACTTTTCTTAGGATTCGGATTCTTCACCTCCTTCCCTTTCTCCTTCAAAGACACCAATGTGAACTTCTGCCCATCCTTTTCAATATTAACTAGGTTTCTTCTATAGTCATAAATAGATCCTCTATCATACTACCAAGGTTTTCCCAACAAGACATGACAAACATTTATTGACACAATATCACATAAAACTTCATCTCTGAAAGGCCCAATATTGAAACTCACCCAACACTACTCCTTTATCTCTATCTTCTGATAATCTTGTAACCAACTTACCTCATAAGGACAAGGATGCTCAAGCCTCTTCAACCCAAGATTCTCAACCATCTCCTCAGATACTAAATTATCAGTACTTCCACTATCTACAATGACCTTGTAACACTTACCACCTGATTTGCATACCGTCCGAAAAAGACTCTTCCTCTGAGTAGATCTGGTATCATTTCTTCTGAACATAAGGGATTCTCCTTGCTCCGGTGCACAGTTACATCTAGTACCATTTGGTTCTTCACTTGCCACACAACTTCTTAACATTCCTTGTTTACATTCATAGAATCTATGTCCGGTTTCTCCACACTTGAAGCATTTGCCAAGGAATTCTCTGCCGGTACTGTTGCTACCCTTCCTTGGTGTCTTTTGTTTCAGTTCTTTACTCCACTCAGGTTTTGACTCCTCTTCTTCAACCGGTTTTTTCATACTATCATTCATCTTGAATTTCCCCTTTACCTTATTCGGTTGTCTTCTTCTCATCTTCTCCTCAACCTTCAAAGCATACTGGTAAGCTTCTTGAACTGTTGAAACCTTCAACATACTCATCTCATCTTGAATGTTAAAAGCAAGTCCATTGATGTACCTCGCCACCTTTTCTTTATCAATCTCCCTATGTCTAGATCTAATTACCACATTGGAGAATTCCTCAATATATTCCTTCACAGTCACATTTCTCTGTTTCAAGTTTTGCAACTTCTTGAACAACTCCAGTTCATAGTCTCCCGGTATGAACTTGGCCTTCAACCTTGCAACCATCTATCTCCATCGGGTGATCTTCAATTCACCATTCTCCACTCTATCTTTTTGCAACTCTTTCCAACACAAGGCATCATGCCCTTTCAACTTGGTCTGTGCCCACCAGACTCGCTGCGGGTCCTTGACATCCTTAAACTCAAAGTATTCCTCCAACTCTCCGATCCAATTGATTAGATCCTTCGGGTTCAGTGTTCCAGAAAAGTTAGAAACCTCAACTTTATGCACTTTACTTGCTTGCACAACTGCTTTCAGGAATATTTCCTCTCTCTCATCTTCCGGTCCTTCAGCTTCCTCAAGCTCTTCACCGACTTCCTCATACTCATCCTCAAAGTTAGGGTTTTTTTGCAAACCAGCCAAAGCATTATGGATCTCATTCTTCACTTCATTCTTGAAGTCTTCCATCATCTTCTCTACCCTCTGGGGGTTTGTTTTCCTTGGCGACATCTCTTCTTCCACTCCGACGAACTGCCTCAACTCGACGATTTGACTATTGGTTTCAATTGCCTCCCATCGACGATCTATTGAACACACACATAACTTGCCTCCAATCGGTGATCTTTCCACCTTAAGGAATGCCTCAATGTTCGGAAACGATTCTTCCACCAGACTGCCCATAACCAGCTCTGATACCAATTGATGCAGCCATAACCGGTAAAAACCCTCAAAAGAGTCAATCGACTTATGCAACAAGAGAGACACAACGAAAGCAGTAAGGAAACATAACAAACTCACATAAACAAACCATATTACAACCTTAGAAATTCTGACAATCATCTAAAAATCTTCATATTATCATCAAAGAACATCCGGTAGTTAACTGGTTACATGAAGGCTTCAAGCCAGATACAATCCAATCGGGACACTAAGAATCAATCGGATCACAACATGCTAATCTCAATCCTCATTCTCAGTTCTACTTCCTTTTCCCTTACAAATGATTACATAACATCATATTTATACCCATCAGATCATATCCGGGTTGACCTCAAAAGATTACATTCACCAAAGCAGGAAAATGAAACATGTAATTAGGTCGGCCCTAAGATTTATGAAATCTTTTCAAAAAATAACAACCAAGTGATGCGGTTCAGCAGGAAGGCTGGACACACACCAAAGAACATCAGACAAGACCCAAGATGGATCCACATGCCAAGAGTTGCATCGGTAATGAAGGAAAACCAACCGGTAAGCACAAGAACTATCCCGGAAACCTAGAAACAACCAACCGGAAGCGATAACCGATCGGAGAAGAACCCAAATGAACTAGAAATCTGGAATCAACCACATGAAATTGCCAGGAAACTGCAAACAAGATCTACCACGAAGAACAAGCAACCACTGGTACATACCGGTAAGAATACTGAAACTGCACAAAGAACTAAACAAGAACAAAACTGAAAGGAAATGTTTTTGGTTGATGCAAGATTGCTCATCGATCGGGGATGCTTCTGCATCACATCTTCTTTATTTCCTCATACAACATGATTCAATTTTTTATATCAACTTCACATGGGTTCATGGATCTAACTAGATCGAACATTCCCATGATTCCATCCGTACTCAACTTTAAATGGATTTATTAAAGCCAAATTAGTCATGTCCCCATATTTTTTAGATGAATGCACGTGTGTATTTATTATGGGTGCCAACTTGGTCATATCCTCGTGATCATCTCAATATTTCATTTACACAACACTAAATTTGTTTTACACTTTGTTGATTGCATACTCAAGAAATTGTAAAATTCTCATGACTATTTAATATGTTTTCGTAGCTTCTACTTAAATGTATTTTATGTCCATGCTTGGATTTGTTACTCTACCAAAACCCAAATAAATCAAGAGGCAACAACCTCAACATAAATCCTAGATTTATCTAGTAATGCCATTTATTATATATATAGAATGTTTATAAATATAAGGTTGGTACTCAAATTATCTCTTTGTGGGTATCCAAAACCTAGTATTGAACTTATCACACATACCTTCTATCCATCATCATAGAAATAATATTGGTAATTTCCTTATTTTTTCCCTTCCTAGGCTAGGTCACACCAACAATTCTATCCCTTGTACTAGACTAAACCTATAACTTATTCTTTCTAATTCAAAGTTATTTTCTTACTTTTTTGAGATAGCCATTTAAAAAATATGACCCTTTCCTATCAACTTGCATGTAAAAATACTAGAAATTGACCACCTAGGACTTTTATGTAATGACAACTCTAGGTCAAGAGCCAAAATTAAAGAGACTTGATTCTTATTGCTACAAAGTATCATAGGGATCACATCAACATCACTTCACCAAATAATACATTTCCATCACCATCTAGGTAGTTTCACATTTCTTTCCAGTGTGTTGTTAAAGATTTTTACATTAGTGATGAGGCTTGATTACCATCAAGGAAGTCAATGGGCTTCCCTTTATCTATAGTATGAAACTAAAGTTTCTTCTAAATGCCCAACAAGATTTCATACATGAGAAACAAAACTTTGAAATGGGTTCTATAGATTCATAGGAGAAGATGACATGTCCACTTCACCAAGACATTCCAAGAGCACTAGACTATTGGTATGAATCCATCAAGGAAATCATAAATATTGTCACCGATTTATTTTTGTTGTTTGATCATCAATTCAATATTGTTTCCATACTTTGTTGCATTAGTTGAATAGTATCAACTAATTGAAATAAAAAATGATAATCATAATTATAAATCTAGTATCAATTATTGTCACTAATTGAAACAAAAGAATGATAATATTGTCACTAATTGAAATAAAAAAATGATAATCATACGAAGTGTGATTTATTTCCTACTATTGTGAGAGTGATTAAACTAAACAACCTCTAAATAAAGAAAGTTTTCTTTATATTTTTAATATATGTAAAATGATAAGAGCATATATTGCTATACTTTTCATCTTCAAAATTTCTTTCAAAATAATATTTGTTAATTGTAAATATTGATAATCGAGTATTAATGTATCTCTCAACCTTATTTAATTAGTTTCTTTCCAATATACCAAATTATGTAATGATTCAATGGGGATTTAATTGTGTAGAATTTTGAATCAATTTTCATTAATCTATATTTAAGACTATTGGTTTAGAAGAATCAATCTCTCATTAGCAAATATGATTTAGATAACATTTATTGCATCTAGATGACATTTATAATCATGTTCAACATATTGACTTTTTGGGAGGTCACCCATACTAGTATTATACTACTCTGACTCAAGAATGCTTAACCACGAAGCTTCATTCACAATCAAACTCATTTAACTTACTATTCCATTTGCAAAACCTTTAACAAGTGGTGTAGGTATTTATGATATAATTATCCAACTAATTCATTTTCATATAAATGATATATCAAATTATATAATGATTTATTAATATTTAATCATGAAATTTCAAATCAATTTTCATCAACCTATATTTTACCAAAAACAATCTCTTACAATAATAAAACCATATATTTTAACTATAAACTTTATTTTTATTTTTATTTTAATAATATTTTTTTTTTGGATGATAAAATATATTAAGAAAAACAATACTTATAAGATTACACTTTCTTTTAAAAAAAGGAAAGAAATATGACGATTGTTAAGGAAAGCATAAGTAAATCATCTTATAAAAGGTATTTTTTAAAAGAGAGTATGAATACATACCTTTCACCTACTTAACAATACATTGGTATACATCATATCACTCTGCGCATTGATATTTTAATGTTGGAAACATCCAATAATTTAGAAACTATTCACCAGAAAAGAAAGATCTAGAGCCTCCTAAAGTAGTTAGTGCGGTCAAACATGTAACTTCAAAGCATAATCTCCAAAGATAACTTAATGCGGTTGTTAGATGACCGGGGTTGCTACACCAACATTATTATCTTTTGTTCAATGCCTTAGGTTCCCAATAAAACAAAACACCAAGCTCCGCCATAGATTTTATTGCTGTTTTAGTCTTTAGATTCTCTGTTGAATCCAATGTCGTCTGTAGAAATCTTCAGAGAAAAAGTTGCAGGTGTGGAATTGAGGGAAGAAGATGACCCATATCGTGGGAATATGCATGGAGACTCTGAGAAGAATACTGTGTGGAGGCATGGAGCTCCTCCTTCTTACACTCTAGTCAACACCCTCTTTGAAAGAACCAGAACCAAGGTGCCTTAGATCAGCAAACTCTTTTCTTTTTTATGGTATTCAAGATTTCATATTTCTGGGACGGGATAAGATGTTTTTAACTTTGTACCAACTGAAATTAACTTAGATGTTAGATCTATCAAGTGTGCTTTTCCGATGTTTTTGATCTCTTATTGAAAAGTTTATTCTGATCCGTTTATACGCTGATGGGCTCTTTAGAATAGGACTGTGATAAAGGGGGTTGGTAACAAATTACCACCATAAGAATTGAAATCAACAGATGTTTAAAGCAGAGGCATTCATAAATTCAGAGTTTTTTCGTTGATACCCAAAAGGCTGGTTAATAGATATTCATGGATATGTTTATCAAGGTTTTGATGATTTGTGTAGGTATGGCCAAAAGGTTCCCTGGAAGAAACTGTGCAGAATCTGGTGAAAACATGGGAGATGGAGCTTTCACATAAGACTCAACTTCAGGACTTCAAAACAATTGATCCCCACAATTTCTCACTCAATGTAAACGGTAATACCCATGACTTTTGTCCTACAAACTTACTGTCACATATAAATCAATAGAATTCTGTTGTCTAGTTATGATCAAGGTGAGATGATATTAGGTGGGTCTGTTTTTCAGGTAGGCCTGGTCTATCAGGAAAGGAAACACTAGAATTGGGCAGCTACAATGCCTTAATGCAGACTTCTTTACCAGAGGAGTTTCAATACTACAAGACATCCAAGGAAACATTTGAGTCCTCTCATGAAATATTTCGAACTGCAATGCCAGGAGGATTTGCATGGGAAGTTGTGGAAGTATACACAGGGCCTCCTGTTGTGAACTTCAAATTCAGGCATTGGGGTGTCATGGAAGGCCCCTTCAAAGGCCACGCTCCCACTGGACAAACAGTCCAATTCACCGGAATAGCCGTTGCTAAGGTTGCTTTCATATAATCAATGCACATACAAAATTGTGTTTATAGATTGGTTTTGTTCAGATGAGTTTTATGGCAAGTATTAATATATATTAGTGTGGTTAATTCAGGTGGATGAGAAGCTGAGAATGAAAGAGGTGGAAGTATACTATGATCCTGCAGAACTGTGTGGAGGACTGCTTAGAGGGCCATTTGATCAAAATTATGGGGAGTGTAAGACAGGAATAGAGGGCTGCCCCTTCCTTGCTTAATTTGTTACTATTTTTAGGGTAGAATACGTGGCTTTATCAGATATCACCTTTGACATGAAATGGCTGCCTGGAATCTATATTTTCAGGTGCTTTTTTACTATTAAAGCTGATCTTTGGCAGGCTGGGAATGGCAGGATAAGATGTGCCAGTGCGCTTTAGGCCCACTGGTTTACCCAATTAGGGACCTTTGTTTTCATAAGTGGTTTAGAAAGTGAGATAGACATATAGGAAGTTAGTTTTTTCAATCTCAAATTATTGGTTAGTCCATAGATATCATATATTAATTTAGGGGCAGATCAAATAACAGTTTCAGATCAAAGACTTTAACGGTTAGTTAATTTGGTAGAGTTGTAAAGTATTTATATTAATCTTTTTCTTTATGTATGTGAGATCTTCTTGGTCATAGCTATACGTAGAAGAATATCAAAACATGTAATGTTCATCTTGCTAATGTTGATATATATATTTGGTTAAGTGATGATTTTTTATATTTAAATTGACTTGTTCTCATATATCCATCATCATAAAACTCTTTTATACATTTATATTTTCTTGAAAATAATAAAGAATATTTATAGATTGAGTTGTTGATTTTGAGTTTGATATTAAGATTATGGTAGTTTTATTAGCTGATTTATGAATGTTTAAAGTTTAATTGATAGACAACAAATATATTGGATTAACAAACAACTTAACTAATTCATCTTATTGAAACATTTGTATTGAAAGATTTAATTATGAAATTATCCATGATATTTATTGATAATATTTAAAAAAACATTAATATGAATAATCTCCATTCAAATAACTATGATACTTATTAGTTTTTTTGATCGGTAAAGGCAAAGCCAGATTTGTATTAATTTGCTTAAATACATAGGTTAATCATTGAATTCCAAGACATTCAAAAAACTCCTGCTCATTGAGGGCACAAAGATCCCACCGAGAGCTGAAGACCTTTAAGCTTATGGTTTAGCCATTTTTTCTAAGCCATCAAAAGTTTAATAGTCTAGGAAAAACAAACAGACTATTAACGATAATGGCAGGTTTCCAACTGCCTAGATCCAGAGTTTTTTGAACATGAAAATTAAAACCTAATAGAAATATATAGATATAATTGAGTATCATGTAATCAAAATGAAATATCAACAAAAATCCTAGCTTGAAGAGGGGAGGCCGGGTTGTGGCAGCTGCTTCCTAGAATGGCCTCGACCTCTGCTTGCTCATATGTCCCGACCACGACCAATGCTCCTTCGACCTCTGCTCTAGTTTTGGCTCTGCTTCTGCAGCATTCGTAGGCAAGAATTCGTTCAGCCTTGCAAATTGGAAAAGAACCTCCTCTTTTCCTTGAGCCTCTGGGTCCTCTCCTAAGAATCTCCACTTGAGGTAGCTCAGTCCTGCACTAGCAAACACTCTGTGCCTATCCAAATCTTTGCCCTTCAGGTCCAGTAGGAATGGGTAGAAATTGATAAGTTCTCCATGGGCATTAAAGAGAATTCGGTCGCTTGGTCTGGGTGCACCAGAGTCATGGAGGGCCTTATCCAATACTTCTTGAAATTCTTGAAGAATTTCCACTAGAAAGAGTTCCCTGGTGAGATTCCAAACTAGTTGCTTGGATAGCTTTTGGTCCAGCAAAGATGCCACGAATCTGGAGGAGATATTGGTGTTATCCCTTGGGTATTCATCCCTGCTCAAATGAGCGCTACCCAGAATCAATTTGACTGCAAGTAGAACTGGAGGGTCCGCATGGATAAGGAGACGTTTGAGTATCAAATCCGATATCCTTCTAAAAGAAACCTGGTGAGTAGAGGCACTTAGTGAGATAGGAGTATCTGCACCGAAGCAAGAGACATGCCTAGGGTAGACACTCATAATGAAACCAAACGGGGGCTCAGAAGACATGGTAGCCGAGACAAAGTATAAGCGAGAAGGGAAACCAAAGATGAAAACCAGAGGTTGTCGGAAGGAAATAAGGAAGCGAGAAGAGGACGCTTCTGCAAGAAGACGGGCACACGACTCAACAAGCAATAATGAGGATTAGAGGGCAATAAAGGCTCGTCCGAAGGTGGCAGAGATTAAATGCCCAAATCAAGCCAAATCTACTCAAATGCAGAAGGAAAGATTAACCCGTGGACAACTCATGCAAAGGACTAAATGGTGGCGCTCTCCAGCTGGAGCTTCGTGACTCCCATTTTTGTATATGCGATTTGTTAGCTAGGCTAAACCGGGCCCACCTTGCACCCCAAGTTTAACTGAACGCTTTATTTGAAAAGGAAAGTAGCCGTTGGGGTCAACCGCCAAAAGGAGAGCGGGTAGAAAATGTTTAAATTTGATTTTTGCAAACCGCCAATCTGCTAGCAAGCAGCATCTCGAGCCTTGTCTGAGCAAGTCTTGTTAGCTTGCCCTTTCTAGCTTAACAATAGGCTAAAAGCCCTGAGACCACCAGTGAACAAAAGTGCCTTGGGCTGCTGTTTTTGATAAGGCATCCACCACTTCATTTGCTTCTTTGTAGATATGTTTTACCTTGAAGTGTTCAAGACTGTTCAAGTTTTCTAGGATTCTTTCCAATAAGGCTTGAAGCCTCCAGTTGGGGGTTTTCTTCTTCCTTATAGCATTAATTGCTATCTCCGAGTCTCCTTCCATTGTTACATTTTTGAGGTCATGGTTGATGCAGTCTTTCAAGCCTAGTAGTAGAGCAGTAAACTTTGTTATGTTATTGGTGTCTACAGGGATTGGTTTTGCCATTTTCCTGATAATTGCTCCTGTTTGGTCTCTGATAACATAGCCTATTCCGGAAGGGCCAGGATTGCCTTTGGAAGCCCCATCAAAGTTCAATTTCACCCAATTTGGCTTTGGGGGGGACCAACCTGCTTCTTTTCTTTCATTGGTTCTATGGCGAGAAAATGAGGGAATAATGATTCCTTGCCATTTTTGACTAATTTTCTTATCCCATGAAGAGAAAACTTTAGGTTGATCCAAAGAGAAGGCTGTTCTGCTAGTAATTGAGTCCACTATTGCCGATTCTATTGAATTTAGAATTGATTCCTGATTTCTAGCTTTACCTTCAAATAGCCTGCGGTTCCTTTCTTTCCATATTTCCCAAATTAAGCATGATGGAGACACTTCCATAATTTGGCTCAGCGAGCTCTCCTTTGAATGCAGGGGCCAACTTTGGAAAGAGGCTTGATTTCATTTGGTAAGGCTAGGATTAGCTCCAATTTTGCATAGAGCCATCTCTAGCAGTTGAAAGCAAAAGGGCAATTCAAGAGGAGATGGTCCACTGATTCTGACTGGGCTTTACACAGTATGCATCTTGAAGGTCCTTCATAACCCATTCTTGTAAACTTATCTACAGTTAGAATTTTTTTTGGACTGCCAACCATGCAAAGATGCCCGATTTCGGTATGACTTTGGAGCTCCAAAACATCTTCAAAGGGATATTGTGATTGTTGTGGTCAACGGGGCTGACAAGAATTTTGTATCCATCTTTTGAGTTATACTGTCCCATTTTGGAAGGCGCCCAAATGAGAGAATCTTCTCCTCTTCTGGGGCTGATGTTTCTTGCCTCTAGGTGACCTAAGAGTTCATCCAGATCCTCCTTTTGAATCGACAGGCCCTCCATTGATTTCCACTTCCAACTTTGTGGATTCGATATATCAACCATTTCCAGATAGTCTCTAACTCTGGAGCCCCAATTCTGTTTGAACCAGTTTTCAGTGGTAGGGATATGAATTAGATTTGTCAGAGGTGGATAACCACCCTAGGAGTCTTCCCAGAATAAGCTTGTTGAGCCCTCATGAATATCCCAAGAAACTGAGTTTGAGATCAATTTTCTGCGAGAGATGATGAAGTTCCATATTCTTGATCCTTTAGGGAAAGTACCTATTTTGAGGATGTTAAGATGATTTTGATTTGGGAGATACTTTGTTGCCAGCATTCTGACCCAAGAGGCACTTGGGTTTTTGATGAATTTCCATACTAGTTTAGCCCCCAAGGCTATGTTTTGTAATTTAAAGTCCTTGATGCCTAAGCCACCCATTGGTTTGGGCTTAATAATTTTGTCCCAGGCTATTAGAGCAATCTTATGCTTCTCTTCAGTGTTTTGCCAAAAGAAGTTTCTCATCTTCTTGATAATGAAGGAATTGGCACTAGATGTTAAGGATAAAATAGATAATAGATAAATTGGCAAGGCCGAGATCACTGCTTGAATCATGACTAGTCTTCCCACCCAAGACAACCATTTGCCCTTCCAGGCATTTGCACTTTTTTCGACTTTGATTTTTAGAGGATCCCAGAGTTTGGAGTTCCTTAGGCCTTTGTCTATTGGAATGCCCAAATAAGTACATGGGAGACTTCCTTCTTTGCAATTTAAAATTCTCAAAATTCTAGTCTGTAGTGAATTTGAGGTTGTGAAGAAGAAAACTTTAGTTTCGTCCTTGTTTCTTAATTGACCTGAAGCCCTACCATACATATCTAAAATCTGATTAAGGTGATTGGCTTCCTTAACATTTGTTGTCCCCAAGATGAGATTGTCATCTGCAAACTACTGATGGGTAACTACAAAGTCTTTAGTTATTTTGACTCCCTCTAACTTTTGATTGACATCACTAGCTTTTATGGCTCTTCCTAGAGCCTCCCCCATTATTATATACAAGAAGGGAGAGAGGGGGTCCCCTTGTCTAATACCCCTTGAGGAAGAGAAAAAACCCATTGGTTTTCCATTGACCAGTATTGAGAATTTGGGCGTTGAGATGCACTCAAATACCCATTTTATCCATTGCTTATCAAAACCAAAGGCTTGCATGATTTTACAAAGGAAACGCCAATCTACACTATCATATGCTTTTGTGATGTCTAGTTTTATTATCATACCTGGCCTATTTGTGCTTTGGAGGGTGTGAATTGCTTCTTGTGCTTCAATCACTCCATCAGGAATTGATCGGCCTAGTCCAAACCCTGTCTGTTCTTCTGAGATGATGTTGTTCATGAGAGGTTTCAATCTATTAGTCATCACTTTTGAGAGGATTTTGTAGACCGTGTTGCATAGGGAAATAGGCCTATACTCTCCAAGGTTTTCTGCCTTCTCCTTCTTTGGGATGAGTGCTATAAAAGTATTATTTACCTCTTTAAGTATTTTCCCTGATCTTCTTGAGCACTCTAACACTTCTAAGAGTTCTTGACGTAAGATATGCCAGCATTTCTTATAGAAGTCTACAGGGAAGCCATCCGGCCCTAGTGCCTTACCAGAGGGGATCTGGTTTAGAGCTTGAAAAACTTCTTCCATTTTTATTTTCCCATTTAAGATCTGATTCTGATCCTCTGATATAATCTTGGGGATCCCAGACAGCAGCTTCTTTTGGTCCAGAAGGTGGGATCCTTCAATGTTGTTCAGGAGATTGGAGTAGTAGCGAATGATCTCTTCCTTTATAATCTCTAGGTCCTCTGAAGTTTGGTTGTTTCTGATTTGTAATTTAGATATCCAATTCTTGCTTCTTCTGATTTTTATTACATTATGGAAAAACTTAGTTTTTTGTCCCCCATTCTGAGCCAGTTCTCTCTTGATTTTTTCTTCCAAAAGATTTCTTCTTTAGAGAGGATGTCCTCGTACTCTAGTAGGAAGGATCTTTCCCGCTGAAAGGATTCTTGGTCTATGCCAGCCCTGATAATCCTATCATTTAGAGCTGCTAATTGTTCTTCTATGAGTTTTTTTTATGAGAAGATGTTTTTAAAGTGTTGGGAGTTCCATTGAAGCAAATTTTGTTTGACTAGTTTTAGCTTTGCAATGAAATAGAAGAGTTTTGAGCCCTCAAAAGATCCTTCTTTCCACCATTTTTCTATCATTATAAGGAAATTTGGCTCTTTCATCCACATATTTTCAAACTTGAAAGGAGTCCTGGATGATCCCTGAGTGCCTTGTAAAGAGAGCAGAATGGGGTAGTGATCCGAGCCTGAGCAAGGAATAACATTGCAGTATGGAGTGAACGGAAAAAGAGTAAGATCCCCTTGCCAAAAAAATCTGTCTATTTTTCTGCTATATTGCTAAATCCTTTTCTTCTGTTAGTCCATGTGTAGGTGTCTCCTGAGTCTATTTCCAAAAGGCCATTCCTTTCAATCCAACTATTAAAATCCTGTTGAGCACTCCCTAAGCGAATGATACCTCCCCTCTTATCTAAAGCACTCCTGATAGCATTAAAGTCACCCCCAATAAAGACTTGTTCCTCAGATAAGGTGGACAATACTCTATCTAGTGAAGACCATGCCTATCTCTTTTAGGAAGGGGCCACTGGGCCATATACATTGATTATGAAGAAAGAAGTATTCGACTGCAAGTGAGTGATTTTGACAAGCATCCAGTCCTTACTAGATGCAATACCTTCAGCTTTAATTTGAGAAGACTTCCAAATTATCATTAGTCCTTCAGAGGCACCTTCTGATGCTACTGTCATTTCCAGAGAAGCTTGGAATGAGGAACTTATCTTGTTTCCAAAGGCAACTGCTAGCTTTCCCTCTAATTTAGTTTCTTGTAGTAGGATTAAGTTTGCACTGACCAAACGAATCTGTCTTTTGAGGGTGAATTCACAAAGCTGGTTCCCACTTTTGCCAACGAAGGAATTTGGCGAAAGTGGGAATTTTGGATTTGCCAGTGTTCGAGCGAAATACAAATGTTCGCTCAGACTACCCCTGGGAGTCCGAGCGAACCAAACTGTTCAGTTGGGTTCGCTCGAACATCAAGTGGGTTCGCTCGAACATCGGGCATGCCAAAATCGAGCTCACTTGTTCGAGCGAATGGGGGTTCGCTCGAACCCATTTTGGTTCGAGCGAACCCAATCCGATCGAACTCGTGTTCGTTCGAACCCCAAAAATTAGAAGTTTCTCCCAAAATATTTCAGAGTTCTCAAGAATTAATGACTTCGGAGCTCTGGTTCAATGCACGAATGAAATAATCTTGATAACCCAAAAATATTAGATGGTAGTACTCGAAGCAAGCTTTCCAACGAATATAATTTTGTTATATTTTGAATTTATTATGTTCTTGATTTTTTAATTTTATTAAAAATTGGTTTTTCACCGAACATGAACTTCTCTGTTCAACACATTGGGAAAAATAAGAAACTAATTCAAAAAAATTCTGAAAAATATCTATGCCCTTGGTATTGATGTCTTCTTTCTAACAAAAATAAATAAATTGAATTTCGATTTATATAGAACAAGTTATATGTTCAAACGCAAACCTATGTTTGAATTATGACTAGTCGGACTTCAAAACTTTATAAAATGAAAAATATTGAACATATCACTATAAAACCAAATACAAGCCCTGGATATTGATGTTACAAACCAAAATTTGAAAGAATTGAGTTTTTATCATTTATAGAAAAAAAGTTATGCGTTTCGGGAGGCACATCACTCTTAAAAAATGTAGTTTGTTGTAAAAAACTACTTTTCGAGGGAGATGGAAATTTTTTTAAAAAATCCTTCAAAAAAATTTGAAAAAAATGTATATAGAATCTGCAAACAAAATACTAGAAATCACTAATTTACATCATCTTCAAATTTTTAATAGTTTAAAAGTTATAGTTCTCGGAAGTTGAAGATTATTTTAAAAATGTACATCTCAGTGTCAAAAGTGGCAAAAAAGTGGGAACCATTATTGTGAGTTCACCCTTGATCAGCCTTTGTTTGTTAGGGGCATTGAGTCCCCTAACATTCCAAGAAAGAATTTTCATTGTTGTTCAGGAAGGGGGTTTCCCTTCCCTACTTTCCAAAGATCCAATAGTTTGGATTGATTTTCTGCCATTCCATCCTGGGATTTGACCTCTATGAAAGACTTTCGACCCTTCTTGGGTGGGGATGAGCCAAAATCCAGCTTCTCCAGGCCCTCTTGATTCTGATGAAGCCCTAGCTTTCTTTTCTCCTTGATCTGTGAGTAGAGCATTGTCAAGGGGGTGTCCAATATTGCATCCTGGTCCTCCTCTCCTAACATGACGTTCTGCAGAAGATTCTGAGCGTCCTGATCCAAAGGTAGATCCAGTATGGTTGATTCAAATGGCGGGGATAACAGAGAAGGGAAAGGAATTTCCGATGAGAGGTTAAGAAGATGCTTGGAAGGTAGGCAGTCTGAATAAGGGGAAATTTCACCCTCTAGAAGGGAAATCTCTTCATTCTCCTCAATGTCTGCTTTAAGATCCTCTTCAATAACGTCCTCCTCTTGCAATATTTTCGCAAGGTGGATATTTTTGAATTTAGTGGATTTAGCTGTGTGAAATGAAAATATACTTATTATTAACTGAATAAATTGCATATGAAAATATAATAAGGGATAAATGAATAGTGGTTATTCAAATTAAAAATAAGAGATTATTTTTTTTGTTATGTATGTATCTGATATAAAACCTTGAATGAGATAAAAACTTAGTTTATAATTAATCATCAAAGTTATACTAATGTAAGAAACATCAAAGAAATAAACAATAAAATTACGTACAAGAAAAAAAATACATAAAAGAAATAAGAATGATACAAAAATTACAAGCAAACATAAAGAACAAACATATACAACAAAATATAAAATAAAAATAAAAATGATAATTAAAACACAAATCATTTTTTTTTTATATATTGAAAAATATCTTATTATAAAAAAAACAGATTCAACAATATTATGTATCGAATTAAATTATACAATGATACAGATATAGATTTATATTTAATATAATTAATTTTGTAATATTAAAATCTAATTATATGTTACTTTTGATTTCCTATGGGCGTATCTCTTCAACCTTCTAGACGTGCAAGTGCTAGTTTTAAAATGATCTGAAATATTGAAAAGCAAATTGTAAAGATTGGACGAAAGCAATTGTTAATTTATTTGACTTGCTAGTCGACGACTTTATCGTGGTCTCAACGTCTCTAAATTCAGCAACAATCCTCCTCCAATCATAACACCAAGCTTTGGTGTAAACTTTTTGAGACCTGCTCTTCAAAAGATCTGTTTTAGCTTTTCTGTTGAATCCAATGTCTTCTGTAGAAATCTTGGGAGAGAAACTTGCAGGTGTGGGATTGAGCGATGGCGATGATCCATATCGTGGGAATATAAATGGAGAGTCTGAAAAGAATACAGTGTGGAGGCATGGACTTCCCCCTTCTTACACTCAAGTCAACACCCTCTTTCAAAGCACCAGAACCAAGGTGGTGTCTTAGATCCACAAATTATGGTGTTCAAGTTTTCATATTCCTGGGATGGGATAAGATGTTTTTAACTTTGACCCAATTCAAAACAACTTATATGTTAGATCTATCAAGAATCCTTTTCAGATCTTTTTGATCTCTTGTTGAACAGTTTATTCTGCTCTGTTTATATCCTGTTAGGACTCTGATAATGGGATTGGTAACACTTAGCACTATAAGAACTGAAATCAATTGATGTTTAAGCAGAGGTATTCAGAA
The DNA here is from genome assembly GCF_030272615.1 of Cryptomeria japonica. Taxonomy (NCBI): domain Eukaryota; kingdom Viridiplantae; phylum Streptophyta; class Pinopsida; order Cupressales; family Cupressaceae; genus Cryptomeria; species Cryptomeria japonica. Next base: position 269,003,487 of record NC_081406.1, read on the forward strand.
ATTCAGAGTTTTGTTTTAATACCCAAAAGGCTGGTTTTGAAGATCTTCATGTATATGTTTATCAAGGTTTTGAAGATTTGTGCAGGTATGGCCCAAAGGTTCCCTGGAAGAAACTGTGCAGAACCTGGTGAAAACATGGGAGATGGAGCTTTCGCATAAGACTCAAATTCAGGACTTCAAAACAATTGATCCCCACAATTTCTCACTCTGTGTAAACGGTAATACCACATGACTTTTGTCCTACAAACTTGCTGTTACATATAAATCAACAGAACTCTGAGGTTTAGTAATGATTATGGTGAGATGATATTAGTTGGGTTTGTTTTTCAGGTAGGCCTGGTCTATCAGGAAAGGAGACGCTAGAAGTGGGCAGCTACAATGTGTTAATGCAAACTTCTTTACCAGAGGAGCTTCAGTACTACAAGGCATCCAAGGAAACATTTGAGTCCTCTCATGAAATATTTCGGACTGCATTTCCAGGAGGTTTTGCATGGGAAGTTGTGGAGGTTTACACAGGGCCTCCTGTTGTGAACTTCAAATTCAGGCATTGGGGTGTCATGGAGGGGCCCTTCAAAGGCCACGCTCCCACTGGAGAAACAGTCCAATTCACCGGAATTGCCATTGCTAAGGTTGTACTGATGTAATCAATTCACAAATGTTTAGAAAATTGGGTTTTTTTGAATTGGTTTTGTTCAGGCAAGTTTTATGGCAAAGTATTAATGTATAAGAGTGTGGTTATTACAGGTGGATGAGAAGCTGAGAATGAAGGAAGTTGAAGTATATTATGACCCTGCAGAATTGTGTGGAGGATTGCTTAGAGGGCAGTTTGACCAAAATTATGGGGAGTATAAGACTGGGATAGAGGGCTGTCCCTTCTTTGCTTAATTTGTTAGTATTTTAAAGGGCAAAATATGTGGCTTTGTCAGATATGACCTCTGACATGCATGTGTGCCTCACTCTTGTGGTCCTGGAATCTATATTTTCAGGTTCTTTTTTTACAATTAAGTTGACGTTTGGCAGGCTGGCAATGGTATGATACGGAAAATAAACTACCAGTTGCATCCAGTTTTAATCATACATATTAAGTAATATATTAAGTCTAGAGAATGTCTGTAATTCTGAGTGTTTAACACTTTTCAGTTTGGAAGTAGAAGTTTAGTGTGTGTCATTTAAGCTGTTTGTTATTTGCTATGTAAAGAAGGCAATATGAAGTTTTTTATTTGAGAGGATAATTTAAATGTTGGATAAAATATTTTTGTTTGGTATTTATTATAATGTTTTAAAGTGTCTTTGGATGTTTTTGTTTTTGTTTTTAAGTCGTAGTTGTTTTAGTAATTAGATTAAATATAATTGTAAATTTGTTGTATATTAGAATAATGTTTTGATATAAAAATTTTATATATTATTGATTTAAATAATATATAATGTTTTGTTTTATACTATCTACTTTATTATGATTATATAATAAATAGTTCTTTGCATTAGAAGATGAAAAAAAATAAAAATGACTATATAACAAATATTTCCTAGGATTAGAAGATGGCAAAAAAATAAAAGAGATTGTTTACGTTGTGGCAGACAACACTTGACTCCACATGTGCATCTGGAATGACGGATACTATGTGTGCAATCAAGTGGTTTTGTGTGTGAACAATAAAGAACATTACATTTTATTAAACATTCAAGTTTGAAATATGGGGTAAAGCCATCAGCAACGTTATTAGAAAGGAATGCAATCAAACAATGATATAAACAATTAAATAAATGTTGCTTGATTGAATTATTTATTAAATATCACAGTCGTGTGCTTTGAGGGGTGTGATGTTTGGTTTTGAAACTTGGAGATTTGAAGTAATAACAAACATCAGTGTGGGTAGAAATCAAATTCAACTAATGATGAGATTCATTAGTATCATTATTACAAAGAACTGCTCTTTGGCATTGATTTAAACAAGTAAATAAATCTTAATTGATTGAATTATATATTAAATATAATCTAGGTAGTAACGTACGTGGTGATCACCAGGTGTATAAAAAGTGTGATCAGAAAATTGATAGCTATAGTTCGTGCAATGTGTAAGCACTTATAATGGTCAAAAGAATTTTATAAGGATGAGAAAATATGATCAAATACTCAATATATGAAATAGTAAATTTGGTCACATTCTAAAACAAATAGTAATGTAGTAAACGTAGAGAAATTACCAAATAGTAATGTAGTAAACTTAGAGAAATTACCTATGATTTGGAAGAGTCAAATGTATCAGCTGGTGCGTTTGTTATCTAGAGTCTATGTTCATCACAATTTTATTAAAACATGAATGTTAATTTAAGCTATAGAGAGAGAGCGCAATGAAATCAAATAACATGAATGTTAATTTAAGCTAATCACAAAAAATAAACAAACATGTAAATCAAACTTAATATAACAAATAGAATTATTGAAACAAATCATAATCAAAACATAGTGCAAACCATCATTTCTATGCTCCTTCGATAAAACTTTGTTGTTTCTTCTTTCTTCTCTAATACAAATATTTTGCTCTCTAAATGCAAGGTGCATGAATACCGATGAAAGCAAGTAATGTGATAGTGAGATTACTAGAAGTGTGATTATGAAAACTAAATTGACAAAGTAACAATGCTTAATAACAAATTCTTAGATGATTCAATAGACTAACGATGCTAAAACTAGATGAATTGAAAGAGGAACGAGGCATTTCTTTTATAGAAATTTGAATTTTGATGGATGGTCGAAATAGAGTTGATTTTTAAGGAATCAAATCGACATGATCGTTTGAATGACAAAGCTGTTATTTAGGAGATGCATCAAAAAGGAAATATTTGAGGAGAAGATATGACAAATAATTAATAAATAAAAATCATTAATTATCTCCTCATGAAGATCAAATTGGTATGTTGGAGATATTATGGAGATTTAATAATTAAAAATTATTAAATATTTCCATATGAGAGGATAAATAGAAGAATTAAAAATTAAAGATCAAGAATTCTCCCCACATGAGAGGATAAATAGAGATAATTAATAAATAAGATATATTAAATATCTCCTCATAAAAAGAAGATTTTATGGAGAATTAATAAATAAATATATTAATTATCTCCATTTTAGAGTTTAATTATTAAATATTTCCATATAAGAGGATAAATAGAAGAATTAAAAATTAAAGATCAAGAATTCTCCCCACATGAGAGGATAAATAGAGATAATTAATAAATAAGATATATTAAATATCTCCTCATAAAAAGAAGATTTTATGGAGAATTAATAAATAAATATATTAATTATCTCCATTTTAGAGTTTAATTATTAAATATTTCCATATAAGAGGATAAATAGAAGAATTAAAAATTAAAGATCAAGAATTCTCCCCACATGAGAGGATAAATAGAGATAATTAATAAATAAGATATATTAAATATCTCCTCATAAAAAGAAGATTTTATGGAGAATTAATAAATAAATTTATTAATTATCTCCATTTTAGAAGAAGATAAATATGATAAATTAATAAATTTATTCATATTTATGGGTTGGGTAATTAAATAAAATGAATTTATTTAATTAATAGGCAAAAAGAATAGATAAATAAATATTTTATTTATTTATTTAATCTTTAGAAGAAGGGTTAGTAGGATAGGAGGTTTAATAAATTAAATAATTAATTAAACCTAGGAGGCAAATAAGTCAAATTGACATCCAAAGACCTCAATTTGTCAAATTAAGCCAAATTGAGTCAAATTGGGAAAAATTGGAAATAAAATGGGAAGAATTGGGAAAATTTGGGAAAATTAGGTCAAAACAGGTAAACCAAGTCAAAGTGGGTCAAAAGACATGAAATGGGGACGAAATGACACCATGGGACACAAAATGAGGTCAAAATGATGTTATGAGACTTTTATTGGGACCAAATGATGCCATTAGGAAAGGTTTTGGGAGGAAATGATATTGGAGAACTGAAATGGGAGCAATTGACATCATCGAGACATGTTTTGAGATAAATTGACATCATAGGATTGAAATGACATCATTTGGATAAATTTTGGGAAAAATTGATATCATTGAATAAAAATGGGGAGAAAATTTTATCAACTAGATAGAAAATGAGAGAGAAAATGTGAGATAAGATTGACAAATAGTAAAGACTGTATGTGCATGATATGTTAAAAATAGGAGATGCAAGCATTGACCATTTTATAGTGTCTACATTTTGCCCCTCTTTGAGGCAATGTGATTTAGAGTGTTGTTTCAAATAAAATTCAAGAAAAATCACATTAAAACATGCCCCAGGCATGACAGGTTACAAGGGTGCCCCCTCGAGAAATTGACCAATTTTTTTGGAAAAAATGTTAATTTGTCAACAATGATACCAGGATTCCAAAATCGCAAATGAAAGTGAAATTGGAGTTCAAACATGAAAGATACAATTCCCAGAAGGTGAAAAAGACCATGACCAATGCAAAACAGAGTGTGTGCATGTCCATCTAGGTAGCTAAGAGCAGTATAAAAGGGGTTGGGAGGATGAAAAGAGCTCATTTTCACTCTCATTTGGAAGAATTGGAGCTCTAGAGAAAGGAACAATTAGAAATGATGGTGCAAATTTTGAGGGAGAATCATCATGGTGAGCACGTGTAGAGCTACCAACGACCAAAGGGTGCAGGATCAAAGGTATGTACTTTGATGCTCACTTGTCAATTTTTTATTTGAGCACACTTTTCTAAGTTAGATTTCTTCATTTTTTGATGCATGTCAAGGGGTTTGAGGTAGAGTTGCATAATTGATTGTGTTTTTTGTGCAGTTGAGTGAAGTCAACCACGGTTGACGCCCGAACTTGCATAATTAGGGCTTGAAACTATGTAGTTGGAAGCTATAAATGCATAGTTGAGAGCTCAAATTGGGCATTTGACTAGGTCAAAATGCAAGTTTGACTGGGGTTTGGATTAGTTTGATCTAGAGTTTGACTAGCATTTGGATTGATTGACCTAGGGTTTTACCTTGGTTCAAATGACCTAGGACAAATGCTCAGGTGCTTGATGGAGGTGCTAAGTTAGGTTTTGCAGTTAACTTGTTATACTTGTGTGGTTGATAGGACATGATTGATGTGCTTAGGGTCAACACAATTTTGCCCCATTGTCCTTTAGGTTGATCTTCATCCATTATAGACTCGCAAGAGTCATCCTACATTCATGTCACTACATCATTAGTTGAGGGGATGAGAGAGAGATTGCCTCTTGCACCTAGGACTGCATCATATGACATATATGCCGGAGATAAGGGCGAACAAGGGACTCATCACCGCATTAGCAAAGTGGTGACATTTTGAAACAAATTCATTTTATCTACCAACTGGAGAGGTGATAGTCACATTGGAGGATGTGTGACATTTATTGAGTATTCCTATCCATGGTGAGTTAGATATGCATGAGCCTTCGATAGGGAGAGAGGCTCTTAGTCATATGTTTGAGGTGGACGTAGATGAGCTATGCATTGTTGACTATGAGATCAAATGGGAAACAATGGAGGGTCAACATTTGAGGTTGGTGATCATTATTAGCATAGTTATTGCAAGATTGGTAGCACTAGACAAGAGAGGGCATGTATTTACTATAGGATAGGGTCATGTTCTAGAGAGTATGGTGGTGGATGGGACACTAGGCATGTTTTATTTTCATCTACATCAGGTGGCATACAGAGGGACTTTGAATATTAGCTACAGGTGTAGATTTTTTAGCACATAACAATGTGTTGACCTATACCAGACAAACAATTGTAGCCAAGACTACCCTATGTATAATGCTATGATGGGGAATTGTCATAGGGACCTTTGGGATGTATATTTTGCTGGAGACATGAGTTAGAGTGCCTTAGAGATCTCACATGGAGATCGTATAGAGACTGTCCCAGTTGGTCAAATGATGATGCACATCTCCCTTACAGTAGACATGAGATAAGCCCACTATGCCAGAATATTATGAGATATAGGATCATTGAGGTTCAATTGCCAAAGAGGGTACAATGATAGTTTGGGGAGTGACAAGATTTATCTACGAGTATGGCATACTATGCACGATTCAATAAAGAGGTTAGAGATTAGGGACCAGTCATCAGACCTCATGTAACATTTATAGAGTTTGAGTACTTATAGCCTATACAATGGGGTGTAGTTCTGTAAGTTATAGTTGCAAGAAATACAATGACATATGATAGGTGGTTTGCAAAGCATAAGCTAGTTTCTTTGATAGATTCAGAGATTCTAGTTTTGAGGGTGGCACCATGATGAGATCAGAAGAGAGGATGAGATGACAAGATGGAGGAGTGAGTGGGGGATGAGGATGAGGAGCCAGATGAGGATGAGGAGGAGGGAGGAGATCATGGTGCCATTCCCATATTGATGGATTAGGCTAATGACATAGAGACTCTATAGCATGAGTGCATGCAGGATGTAGTCGTAGGTGATGAGGTTGAGCATATTATAAATGATGGGGCTGTGAGGTATCAGAGAGAGAACATATCAGTTCTAGAGAGACAAATAGCATATTTTTAGGCAGTCAAGACATCTTGGGATACTAAGCGAACATCTTTGATTATAGGTATGGAGAGAGTGACAATGGAGAGAGATTAGTTGAGTGCATATATGGCTACACTATTAGAAAAGAGGGATACTCTGGTAGCCTCTCAAGACATAGTAGATAAGACATCCTGAGAGGCAAAGAAACCACTTCTAATTGTAGATAGGGACATACTTATAGTAGAGAGGGCTACACTTATAGCCTCTCGAGATACAATATTGTCCAGAGAACATAGATAATATGAAGTGGTCAAGGATATTATCCAGAGTGTCACAGATATCAACATGCACAATGCCATGTGGGAGATAGGAGAGCTAGGGAAGGAGACCAGGCATTTGAGGGATTTGTATAAGAGTGTGGTACTAGAAAAGCAGAGAGCACCCTCATATCGGGCACAGAGCAGGTCAAGCAATAGGACACATTCTTGAAGGACACAAAGTAGTGCAGGGGTGATAGGTCCAGTGAGATTACCATGGCATGAAAGATCAGGGATAGGAGGAGATTCATCCTTAGTACAAGATAGAGGTTAGGAGGACCGACAGAGCACCTAACTTGGTACTTTCAATGATTACATTTTTCTTATGCTGTAGACACTTTTTGAGAATTCAACATATAAGCCTACGATCTCTATTTGACACAAATACTCTAGTTTTTATACTCTAATACTTTTCATGATGTATATATGAGATTAAGATTCTATATGAGACTACATGATGTGTTGTACTGTCCTAGATGCTTTGATTTCCTATCATATTTCTTATATGTATGTTATGTTTCTATATGATAATGATGATGCTTGTATGATGCCATGATGTGATTGTGATGATGTATGCATTTGATGCTATGTAATGTACGGAGTAGGATGTTATGCTATGATGTTATACAAGGATGCTAAAAAATGTGTGTAATATGAGATGATGTATGGATGATTATGATATGCATGTGTACTAACATATTGCGAATGTAGGATGCATATTTTGGGTACTAGAGTACAAAACCAAGAGGACTAAAAAAAAATTAGAGAAGAAATGTTAGTGTAGTCACATAAATCTGTCCAGCTTAATTAAATGAATATTTCGTATTTATTTGATTAAAAATCCACTAGCCATCAATTAATTAAATTAATATTTAATTAATTTATCCCCAAACATTCTTCTATTAATTAAATAAATTATTCAATTTATTTTAATTAATTCATTAAATCAAATTCCATTCAATTAATTAAATAAAATCTATTTATTTAATTAAATCCCCCCTTTCCTCTTTTAAATAAATTAAATAAAACATTTATTTAAATCATTATCCCCACCCCACTTGCATTTTCCTACAAATGCAACTTGCACACATTTATTGAAATAAATGAATTTTTATTTTAATAAAATCCTATTTTCCCTCACCCACCAAATCCACTTGCAAAATCTAATCCCCTTCTAGATTCTTCTAACTGTAAGGAAGTAAAGTAGCGGAAACAACTTCCTACACTAACCTTGAGAGGAGGGTAATGCAAAACTTTTTCAGATCATTACAACAGTTACAGAAAATAGAAATAGATATAATAGCATTCATACCACAACACAGTGATTTACGTGGGGAAAACCCTTTCGGGAGAAAAACCCCACCCTCCAAAAGCAGCTCAATATTTTATTCAGCAATCAAAAACAGATTACAAAATACTTGCAGAGCAAGCTCTTCGCAGGAGTACCACTAATCAGAGATTCAGAGGCAACTCAATAGCCATAAGACTCTTACACACAACCTCTATCTCACACACCTCATAAATAGGAGATACAATACAAGAAACCATCAAACGGTATTACAAAACCATGGGCTAAAACCACCCAATAAGGTGTAGCCGACCTTATATCCCTTCTATGACATGTTAAAGCACACATCAACACGTGTCGCTCCCTTTTATAGCTCATTTATGTATCCGATACAAATTATTTTTCCTATTTCAGGAGTACAAACTTCCGAAGGCCATAACTTGAGAACCGGGTGTCCGATTGACGAACCGTTTGAAGCGCCGGAAAGCTCGCGAAGTTCTTTATCACCTCGTAACCCGCTTCGCCAGTTACGGCAACTTTTCAGGGCGTTTCAGAGCCTCTAAAGTCCCCAAAATTAAGTTTAAACATTTTATTGCACTCCTCCAAGACGAAAACTTTAATATCTTCAAAACTAGCTATGACCTTGCGACGCAACTTTACAGGAATGCTTATCTAGCCAACCAGAAGCTTCAGGGAGAGTTTCGCACCATTTCGTGCTCAAATAAAAACTTACTATAAATAGTAACCTCGCATAAATGCAAGGTTGAGACACCATTTTTCCCAACACTAACCCCTTCCTAATTAACCTAATCCATCCCCTAATTATTGTCACATTCCTAAGCAAAATGGAGTCACTTCTCAAAATGGCCCAAAGTCTTGGATAACCATTGAAGGTTTTCAACCTTCAACCACCAAAAACCCCAAAGTCTTTGAAAACCATTAAAGGCTTCCAACTTTCAACCACTTAATCCCCAAAGTCTCCAATAACCATTAATGGTTAACTCAAACCCTTGCCCATGGTTAAAACATTTGTTTTGACTCAACCTCTACCCAACCCAAGGATCTCATCAGGTCATTAATGCTTTGACCATGATTATCTCTTAATCATTTGCACAAAGGTTTATCCTTGGATTAACTCCTAATCCAGTGGGTAATCCTAACTTAGACTTGACCCTTAGCCTTTAGATAACCATGAGGTCTTCTCAGGCCTTTAATGCCTCCAACCTCTTTTTTCAACCCAATCCTGTGTTGACACTTGTCACTATTTTATTGGTGCCAATTGGGCACATGGATCCCCAACTTTCAAGCTTGACCCTTGATTAAACCTTTCAATCCTGGCCATCCATTGCTCCATTTTTCCTATAAATAGAGCCCATTCCTTCATAATCCAGATCCTGAAAACTTGTAAGCATTTAGACTATAGCCATTTTAGAGAGCATTTAGCATAGCATAACTAAATATTGTCTTTTTGGTTAAAACACATCATTTTAGCATAAAAATAGCTTTTCATTTCATGTTTAGAGCTATTCTATAAATCTCAATCCTCCATAAGCATCCATAGTGCAAAAAGCTGCTGAGAGCTACACTATTTTGGAACTTGGAGAGGAGAGGAACAAGGGAGAAGGAGCTAATATCATGCTACGAGATAGTTGGAGATATCTCATTGTCTTTACTTCTTTAGTTAGATTCATTAGCATGTGTTTTTAGTATCTCTCTTGGAATGCCTTCATATGTTTTGGTTTTTGATTGACTAACTCTAACGACTTGTGTGTTTTGTGTTGTTTGATCTTAAACTGACATTGTGTCATTTAGGAGGGCATCATTTGGTGAACCCGACGTGAATCGAACACGCAACCTTTTAATCATTTTTTTTTGAATTAACATTTTGCTTGTTGAAATTTCCACACAGGTCGCGCTTCGGCGCTATTGAACGCGTTTTAGCGCTATTGCAAAATTTCTTTTAGCGCTATTGACCCTAAAATAGCGCTATTGAAAATGTTTCAGCGCTATTGACAACATTTCAGCGCTATTGTCACAGTTTCAGCGCTATTGACACACTTCTAGCGCTTTTGTCTTCTCGGGATTTTCTTTTCTTTCAGCGCTACTGTTTAAATTAGCGCTTCTGCTCACGCAGACTAGCGCTATTGTATGAATCAGCGCTTCTGCAAAAACACAGAATAGCGCTGTTGCGACAGAGTGTTGCCCAAATGGACTTGTAACCCAAAAATCAGAATTTAGGCTTGTGGAAGCCCCCCTCTTTGAGCATTGATTTTATTAACTTGTTTCTTTTCTTTGTGCAGGTTAAACAACACAACAAAAATCACAAAAAATTTCATTTAGTGCTTAAAAAGAACTTAAAAACACAAAAAAAAGAGTTTTTCATTGTTTTCTAGTTAGGCCTCATTTTATTTGGTGCTTAAAATCAACAATTCCATTTTCTTGCATCAAACTAAAGAATTTACAATCCAGACTTCAAATTTTGGGCAAGTAAAAAGAACAATTCACTTGTTTTTGATTTTTTTTTTTTTTTTGCAAACAAATTTTCCTTCATGCAAACGTGTTTTTCATTAAGTTGACCAGGACTTTCAACTTCTAGATTACAAAACATATTGCTTTGAAGTTAAAAAGAACACCATGACTGTTGGAGCAACATCTCCAAATAGTTAGATCATATTGCCATGATGGATTAAAAAAGAACAAGTGAATTTCGTGTTTGGCACGCTTGTGCACAAAAAGTCAGTCGAGTGGACCTACTTCTAACACACACTATCCTCTCCCTTGGCTCTCGTGGTCCTAGGTGCAAGAGAAAAGTGTTAGTAACACTCAAATTTTATCTTTTTAAGAGAGGCCTGCCAAGGGATCGATACTCTTGGGAACGACCTCGAGCGGTAAATCCTTCGAGCCGCTATAGAAATCAGGTGAGAGCGAAAGCTGTAGCCTTGGGTATAGCTGTTCCTACAGTGTAACTGGCCGAAAGGACAAATGGGCCCCACCACCAGTTACAAGGCTCTTAAGTGAGTCACTGCAGAATGAACTTATGTCCAAAAACATCGAACATGACTAAACACCTTTAAGTAGTAGCCCACCCGTTCTATTGATTGAGGATATTTGAGGTATAATTTAGTGCAAGAGCATAGATGGTTTTGCTCCCAAGATACTCACCATACATATTTCCTTGAGTAGAAACATAGCGTTTTGAAAAGTCACTTGTGGCTTGATAAAAGTGGTGACTCCCCCATCATAGGGATCATCTATTTGTTATGCTCGTGCAAGACTTAGTATATCACATCCTTACCTGCCAAGGCGGGATTCATAAGGTATGTAGTACCAAAGTCGAAGAAATATCAAGATGTGGGCTAAATTTATCACAACTGGCCATTTGACCTTAGGGATAAAGAGTGTTTGAAGTGTGTTCGTTTTACAGACCTAGTGCAAATTGAGCCGACTTCAGGCTTTTGGAAATACACCTTAAAATAAATCTAAAGGAAGGGTCATATACAAGTCTAAGAATTGGGTTGATCTAGACCCATACTCATTTGTGCCTTTGAGGCAACATTCTTGTGTTTGTGTGCTTGCTTTGTTTTCTTGTCAAAGAAAAAAATCAGAAAATCAATCCCAAAAACAAAGTATTCATCCAACATCTGTCAACACAACCAAAAATACCAAAAACAAAGGGGAAACAACACAGAGTCACAACTTTTATGACCATTCTTCACATCTTGCGAAAGAAGAAGTGTCATCAGAATATCACCTTGAAAAGGAGACCACTGAGCTCAAAGGCTTTGATCAAAAGGAGGAAATTCTTCTATCTAAATAGACAAATCTTTGTCTCACATAGAATCTTTCTACATCACATGCGTCTATACCTTCAAGGTAAAACAAACGAGTTTGATTCAGAATCATTGAACCGCAGAGCTTTTATGCAATATAGAGCTCTGAGTTATCACAAAAATCAAGGAGGAAAGATTAATCCCAACTCTTCCCAAACATCTGTATCACCTACAACACAGCTCGAGAAGTGCCACCAACGCCCGAAAGGGAAGAGATAGAGTTTGTCCCATTTGTGACACAAAGTTTTTATTAAAGTTGAAAACATTTTCATCCATCATCTCACTCATACATCATCACTTCATCATCAATCCATCCCAAAATTCTCAAAAGCATTAAGAGGTTCTTGTCCCAAATTCTCTTTTTAGATATTGCTTGAAATCAAACACATCACATCACTTTTTAGATTGTTTCTACATCTAGGATAAGCTCATCCTAAGAGACACATCTACGCAGGTTAAAACTAGTTCATGAGTGAATCCTCTCATTGCTAGGTAGTTAAATCTGTAACACATCTCAGATTTCTCTGCACCTTATCACATCCAAACTTATCAAACAAACAAGCAATTCAAAGAAAGGAATTTCGGTTACATCTACCTTAAAGTGCTAGAGATCCCCATACAACACAAATCACCAACCAATCAATCTTTCATTTCATCACCACTCATCATCATCTTCAATCAACTTCGAACACAAACTTGCAAACAAAATGGCTCAAACCCGATCACGATCAAGGCAACGAGAAATAGAAATTGAGGAAGAAGAGGACAACCTCAATGAATTTCAAGAAGCACTTGGAGGAAATGGGAATGATGAAAACCCAGGTACACCCACTCCTTCAACAATCGAAAGGGTTCAGCATAACCCTCACTTTAACAGATTATTTGATGAAATACTAAGGAGCAACGCAGATGCTCACTTCTTAAAACTCGCTCAAGAAGGAGCCAAACTCCCCTCAGACTTTGATCTTGCCCAATTAAGACAAGCATCAGAAAGACAAAGTCACCATGAGGAGGAAAGGCATAGAGATCCCATCAGATATAACATCCCTCGAGGTAACCCACCACCTCCTCCTCCTAATGAAATGGAGATGTTGCGACAACAAGTTGAGAATCTCGCCCAACAACTTCATAGTGGTGTTAAGACCAATCAATTCTCACTTAACGACATCTGTCCCTATCCGTTTGATGGGAATCTTTATATGCCACCCTTTCCACGCGGGTTCGAAACACCAAAATTCAAAAAATATAGAGGAAAGGGGGATCCCCATGATCATGTCCGAGAATTTCATTCCGCTTGTCTTGAAGTGGCATATGAAGACACATACTTAATGTGCCTTTTTCCCCAAAGCTTGGGAGGAACAACCACATCATGGTTTTCCCGACTTCCAGGTGGCATAAGAACATTTGAGGAACTCATCCAGAAGTTCCTATCTCATTACTCTTATAATATTGAACGCGACATCACCATGGCTGATCTGTGCAACACCAAACAAAAACCAGGTGAATTATTCTCAGTATTCCTGCAACGATGGCGCCAAATGTCTAGCAGACGTTCTCTTCAGTTACCTGAACGAGAACTAGTGGAAATTTTCATTTCCAATTTAAACGAAGAAATGGAATTTCACCTGGATGTCAAAGACATAGATTCTTTTAACGATATGATCACCAAAGGTATAAAATGTGAAAGGGCACTCATCAAAAAAGGACTCATCAAAATCTTTAATGAACCCAAAGATGGTCCTCACCCGCGCTTCAATAGCGATAAACCGAACTTCTGGAATAAGAATAAGAATATCGTCAACGATGGAGTTGTGGATGCTCAGACTATCCAAAATGCACAACCTGTGGTTCGGTTTGCAGGACAAAATCCTCCACCTCAAAATAACACAAATGTTCCTCTTAATCAAGGTCGCATCACATCTCATGATGAACCAAGACCTCGTCCACAAAAACAAAAACGCACATACACTCCCTTAGGGGAACCCATTGAAACAGTGATGCGACAACTCATTTCTCAGAATTTGATCACTTTACCTAAGTTATCAAATTATGAGCCTCAAGTCAAACCAGCATGGTGGAGAGATACTGAACACTGTGAGTTCCATCAAGGAAGAGGACACAAGACAAGTAATTGTCATCGATTGAAAGATCTCATTCAAGATCTTATTGATCGAGGAGAAATTGAGATTGAAGGACATGATCCAAAAACAACCAATAATGATCATCAGATGTTCAAGAATCCACTTCCATCGCAAGATCAAAGGGGTCCTTCCACTTCCAGACAAGGTCCTGATACCACTGATTATACGCAAGCTGCGTATAATTACACTGTCAATCACCTATATGATGCCAGTGAACAAATTGCAACTATAACCTTCAAAAATCCCACCTCCAATTGCAATGTTGTTACGCGTCGCGGCAAAGTCACCATCAAGGTAGCTCCACAAGGCACCACCTCCGCCCCAAAGCAATATAATCTTGTGGAACAATTAGACAAAACCCCTGCGCTCATATCCATTTTAGAACTATTACGCCTATCACCATCTCATAAAACAATCTTGGATCAAGCACTCCAAGAAGCGTCAGTCCCTGCAAACCTAAATACGGACCAATTTCAAGCTATGGTTGGAAATCTAAAGTCATCACCTTGTCTCACTTTTTCTGAAAGTGACAACTCTTCTTTCCAACAACCTCATAATGCTTCACTACACATTGAAGGCTTTGTCAACCAACACAGGATCAAGCGAGTCTTGATAGATAATGGAGCAGGCCTAAACATCTGTACACTACAGTTGGTCACAGCATTGGGATATGCAATAGAATCAGTGGATCCTCGCAAGAAGATCACCATCAAGGCCTATGATGATGCAGAGCGTTCATCCAAAGGAGCTGTGGTACTACCAATCCGAGTAGGCCCTGTGGTAAAGCATATCATTTGTCAGGTTCTGGACCTTCCTCTGCCATATAATCTATTATTAGGGAGACCTTGGATACATGCCATGCAAGCCATTCCATCTACCTACCATCAATGTATCAAGTTCCCACATAACGGTGTCGAGATCACAATCCTGGGCGATGCAAATCCCTTTGCATTTTGCCATAATATCAGTCATCAACCAGAGATTACTGTTCCTAATAATAGGGAAGCCATTTCCTCCACATCATATGTAAATCCCGCCTCTCTTGCCAGTTCAAACACTCCTATACCCAAGCAAGAAAAGCTTAAGATGAAAGTCGCAGAGGAAGGTCCTAGAGAATACAACTTGAGTCAGCTCTTTTGTGTGGGACAAATGCCCACTTCTCCTAGAACACATGGTAAACCACAGCAATTACTCCAGCAACCACTAAAAACACCAGTATGTGCCTTGACGCCTTTCATCCTTGGAAATAGTCAAGAGGAAGAGACACAAGATGAGGACCTAGAGGAATGGATCTATAAAGATCCCATCATCACTGATCAACCGCAAGTTACACTTCCTACAGAACAGTATGGCAAAGGCCTCCTCATTATGCAAAGAATGGGATATGATGGTCAGAGTGCTTTGGGATACTGCAAACAAGGACGACATGAACCTCTGCTACCAGAATTCAAGCCCAAAGGTAATACTGGCCTAGGCTTTGAAAAAGAGATCCTTCCTAAACTCAGATTCAAAGGAAAACCTAGCAAACCATTTTGCCCACCTACTGCAAAGAGGACACCTTTCATAATCAAAGCCCCATCAAACACTATCCCCACTGCCCCATCGAGGCTCACAAACCCATCGCAACCGTCATCAATATCATTCATCCCATCAAACGAACCAGTAATCCCATCTATAACACCAACAGCAGCAGCAACTATATCAGAACCCGCAGCAGCATCTATGGCACCAGCCCTTCCAACAGAAGTCACTAAATCAACATTGTCGATACTTCCAGTAACAAATCCTTTAAACCCCATCATGGTTCCTGCAGCACTGATCACCACAAAGGTACATAAACCAATCACACCTGCCGTGTTTAACTCCAAAGACATCCCAGTATGGTATAGCAATCGGATGCTGGAGAGTGATTCAGAGACTGACTCACATGAGTGGGAATTTGATTTTGTACAACTTAACACTTCCGATGAGGAAGACACATCACCACCTCCACCCCGCAAAGACATCCCTGTTTATGGAGAAGCACAGATAAAGACCACTTGGGTACCTGAGCTGGAAACATCTTCCACAGACCCTACGTCTCATCCTACGCCTGATTCTGACAAGGAGAGTACCATCAACGACCTTCACCACACTGTCTTAACCCTCACTGATACATCTCCCGCACTTAACTTAATCGATGAAGTAATGCCCATTATCCACCATGAACTCATCGAATGGAACCAACCAAATCCCCCATGTCTTGACCTCTTCCAAAACGATGAGGCTGTCATTGACTTTTTGGAATTAAGGGATAATCTACCAAGCGGGGATCACAAAGCTGGATTCGCCATTCAACTTAATAGCGCAGCATACTTCGGGGCGGATGCCAAACCCTTCAGCTGCAAAAATATAACAATAAAACATGGATCTTCCAGTGAAAACCACACTGTGGCACTGTTTGATCCGACAACAGTAAAAAGAAAGAGCGTATCCAATGGTGAAAACCTCTCTGAGGCGCCTGAGGATGAAGGGTTTGACATTCTCCCTGCTAGTACACAACAGGAACGATCCACGATTCTTATTGAGGAAACCAAAGAATACAATGTGGGGACTCCTGAAAATCCTCATATCATACATCTGGCATCTCTTCTCACTCCAGAGGAACAACCTAAATTTATAGAGTTCTTCCAGAAGCGTCAGATCAGCTTTGCATGGTCATATGCAGACATGCCTGGGCTTGATCCTGATTTAGTCATGCATCACCTCACCGTAGCAGAAGGAGCCAAACCTGTCAAGCAAAAGCTTCGTAAGATGCATCCCCAGATTGCAGTGCTAGTCAAAATAGAACTCAAGAAACTCCTCGATGTTGGTTTCATTAGACCAATTGATTATGCAGAATGGATCTCCAACATTGTGCCAGTCGGCAAACCAAAAGGGGGCATCCGCATTTGTACTGACTTCAGAGATCTAAATAAGGCCTGTCCTAAGGATGACTTCCCCTTACCAAATATCGACATCATAGTGGATCTGACAGCAGGACATGCCATGCTTTCACTCATGGATGGCTTTTCAGGATACAATCAAATAAAGATCACACCAGAAGATCAACATAAGACAGTATTCACCTGTCCATGGGGCACATATTGCTGGAATGTAATGCCCTTCGGTCTAAAGAATGCAGGAGCGACCTATCAACGAGCAATGACCACCATCTTCCATGACATGATGCATACTATGATGGAAGATTATGTGGATGACTTACAAGCAAAATCACTCACTAGAGATGGACATCTCCACATCTTAGATAAAATCTTTGATAGACTGGAACAATATCATGTTCGACTCAACCCAAAGAAATGTGTCTTTGGAGTGACCTCCGGGAAGCTTCTAGGATACATTGTCTCAAGCAAAGGCATTGAGGTCGATCCAGCAAAGGTTAAGGCAATAATGGACATGCCACCTCCAAAGAATATCAGTCAGCTAAGGACATTACAAGGGCGACTTCAATCCATCCGAAGATTCATTGCACAATTGGCTGATAAGTGTCACCCATTCACACACCTGCTACACAAGAACATACGCTTCCAATGGGATGACAGATGCCAGCAAGCATTTCAGACGCTTAAAGACTATCTCATGAATCCACCATTGTTGATGCCACCAGATCCAAGTAGACCATTGTTACTCTATATCTCGGCAACAAGTACGGCATTGGGTGTACTACTGGCACAACATAATGCAGAAGGAAAAGAGTGTGCTATATACTACATCTCTCGTACACTGATTGGCTATGAACTCAATTACACACCTATTGAGCGAGCTTGCCTAGCAGTAATCTTAGCAGCCACTAAACTGAGGCACTATCTGTTGACACACAAGGTACAACTCATCGCAAAGATTGATCCACTCAAGTATTTACTCAGCAAAGCAGCATTGACAGGTCGCTTGGCCAAATGGGTGATGATTCTAAGTGAATTTGACATTGAGTATGTGGACCGTAAAGCTATCAAAGGGCAAGTTATTGCAAATCAGTTGGCCGATGCACCACTCATAGGCGATCATCCTCTCATTTCCAATTTTCCAGATGAAGAGATATTCATGATCACAGAAGCACAGCCATGGTAACTATATTTTGATGGTTCATACACTAGGCATGGCTCGGGGGCAGGCATTCTGTTTATCACACCTCAAGGTGATAGCATCCCGAAGTCTTACAAGCTCACATTTCCATGCACAAACAACATAGCAGAGTATGAGGCCTTGATCACAGGACTGAGGCTCGCCATACAATGGAAATTACAAGAACTACAAGTATATGGCGATTCGCAACTGGTCATTCGACAAGCAACTGATGAATATCAGACCAAAGATGATAAACTCAAGCCATACAAGCAAATGGTGGACACTCTAAAGACATCATTTACTACAATCACTTTTGAGCAGATACCAAGAGATCAGAATCGAGCTGCTGATGCTATGGCTACTATCGCATCTCTCCTAGATCTTCCACCGAATTCAACACGCTACGAGTTCTTGGTAGAACAGCTTTGGATCCCTGCTTATGATATCCCTGAATCCGAAATGATATGTCACCTTGTTGGTTCCGAATCCCCATGGTACGGTGAGTTCTACACCTATCTCCGCGATCACACCCTTCCTCCCAACCAATCAAATAACCAACGAAAAACCTTCATTCGCCAAATTGCTCGATATACCATTATTGCCGAAACCCTATACCGACGCGGTCTTGATGGTACTCTCCTTCGATGTCTGGAAAAAGGTGAGATAACAAAGGCTTTGGAAGAGGTACATGAAGGAATTTGCGGGACTCACTCAAGTGGTCCATCACTAGCCAAGAAACTCATGCGAGCTGGATACTATTGGCCATCTATGGAAAAGGATTCCTACTACTTTGTCAGGAAATGCAAGAAATGTCAAGTTCACGGTGACCTGATACATGCACCAGCCCAGGAACTGCAACCAATCACGACACCATGGCCTTTCTGTCAATGGGGCCTTGACCTCGTGGGTAAGATTCATCCATCTTCATCCAACGGCCATAAATTCATTATTACCACCACCGAATATTTCACCAAGTGGATCAAAGCTGTTCCACTTACCCAAGTCACCGGCAAGCAGATCGCCTCATTCATCCTCAATTACATCATCTGCCGGTATGGTGTACCCATGTCCATCGTCACAGATAACGGTCTTCCGTTTAAAAATCAGGATGTCCGTGAACTTTGTGAGAAATTTCATATCCAACACCGCTTTTCCACTCCCTATTACCCACAAGGCAATGGTCAGGCTGAAGCATCCAATAAAAACATATTGAGGATCCTAAAGAAGACAGTCAATGATGCCGGCCGTGATTGGCATGTTCAATTGAATCCAACGCTATGGGCATATCGAACTAGCATTCGAACCCCTACAGGTGCAACTCCTTATTCATTGGTCTATGGTGCAGAAGCTATCTTGCCTATTGAGGTTGAGATACCATCATTATGGGTTTCCTTGCATAATCTCATCGATGATGAAGCATATAGAGTATCCCGTCTTCAGGACTTGGAGTTACTAGATGAGAAGCGACAAGCTGCATACAATCACCTCAAAGCCTATCAGCAGCGCATGAGTAGAAGTTACAATCACCGAGTTAGATCTCGTACATTTGAGGTAGGTGATCTTGTTCTTCGAGAAAATCCTCGCAACCAACCAAACAGAGAACATCAAGGCAAGTTTGAATCAAACTGGTTGGGCCCATATGTTGTCACTGCTGTATTCGGGTCCGGGGCATATCAGTTAGCTACTTCAGAAGGAGAACCGCTTGCAGATCCAATCAATAGCATGCACCTCAAACGGTTTTATACCTAAGGTGTATAGAGCATCAGGCTCCCCTGCATATCAGAAAATACCAAAAACATTCAGAAAAATGTCCTGAAGAAAATACAAAAACATCAAAAAAATCAAAAAAAAAAGAAAAGAAAAGAAAAGAAAAATCATGCATCCAAACGGTGAACAACCACTCCGGTGGCACCTTGGGTAAGTACGAGGGTGAAAACCTGGCAAACAGGCGCCACTCGTAAAAGCTATGGCTCCATTGTCTTTCAGACTTGTTGTGATCACATCTACTTCATACATACATCCATCCGTCCAAAAAAAAATGGCTTGCTACTTGATCTGCAATTAAGAAAGTACTTCATGTGTCTAGCATCCCACCTTTTCATAGTCAGGTCTCCAAATTGGGGGCAATGCCCTTACAATCTAGATGATGGAAGTGGATTCTACATTACTGGTGATTCATTGGCAAAAACATTCAAAAATGTCTCGCAAAAATCCAAAAACATTCAAAAATGACTCTCAAAAATACCAAAAACATTCAAAATTGTTTCACAAAATCCAAAAAACATCGGAAAACCCATAAAAAATCACACAAAAACATGGCAACACCTTGTACATATTTATCCGATCAGATACAAAATAAACATTGACAACTACTCACACACTGACCATTTACCAATCAACCACACAATCGACATTAACAATCCAACCTGCCTTTAAAACAAGGATGCATCCTTCCTTACCAAAACAAAGACAAAAGTGACGTTTTCTTTGACAAGAAAATTATGTTAAGCTATCAAATACTTGGTTGATTTGTGAGTAATTCATTTGTTTATCGGTATCGGGATCTTTTCAGCATTGTTTTGTATCGTTTGCACATTATTTCCGATGAAGTTCTGGGACATGTACTAATGGTGTCTATGTGGGAAGTTCACTAGGCTACGTAATCTTATGCCAAATGCAATCATAGATCACTACGGCTTGCTGACTACAGCGTATACCTCGACCATATGAGCATGAACCATTACCAAGGATCCTTATTCTTTACTCTTTATGTATATACTATTTGTTTGCAAGTACAATGCTCATTCTTTGGTTCCTCTTCCTCCAATTTGGATAAAGGTTTTATTTTCTTAGTACGGTATGCACTTGTCTCAAGATCTGATCAGCCTAAGATCAAGGAGGACGATCCAAGTCATGCACGAAAGGAGATAATCCTTGTCTGTTCCGCAAGCAATACTCTGGTCGACTTGACCCTTATATCAAGTTGTTTGTATTAACTTGCTATATTAAAATCCATGAAAGAAATACTCAGGTCATCTTGAATCATTGTGTCAAGATGCTTGTATTCTCTTCCAACATTTTAAAGCTCAATGATGAAAATAGAGCACTATGGATCGTCATTTCACCTCATCTGTTTATACATTTGCATTCCGTTGCATATCACCCATACATTCATTCATATGCAGCATTTACATGCAAAAATACCTAAAAGCTGGTCTTGGATACAATCATGATCGAGTACTCTGATACATCATCAATGCATCATGCAAAGTCTTAAAAACCTTGCATTCCTCATGATCATATCATCATTACATTTAGGTGCATCTTGCATTGCGACCATTCATGTCATTTTTAAAACTTAAACATTGCATATAGTTCATTATTGACATTAGTTTTCATTAACAAAATCATTTTCATCATGGCATCAATTATCAATAATTAGATTCATTCATGAGATCAAATTGTCTTTGTTTGTTTTAAATCATTTACTAAGCATTTCATCCAGTGTAAATTATCCATTATCATGTTATTAATCTTTTCACCATTTATCATTTTGCATACATTTCTTTATAGTTAAAAGATGCATTCATTCATTACTAAGTATCTTCTTATGCTCATTGTAAGATTCATTCACATTGCATTCATTATCATTACATTAAGGTGCAGTTATTATACTCATTAGTTATAGTATCATCCCATTATCATTTGTACTTATAAACATATTTTAAACGCATTTTAGATTCATAAGACCATTTGTTTACAAAACATTGGTTCATACCATTTCATATATCCATTTTACGTATGCATTCATTTTAAACACATCATCATATAAACACTTGTACTTTACATTTGTTTATCCATCTGTATTCATTTAGACATCATCATATAAACATTTGTACTTTACATTTTGTTTATCCATATTACATTCATCTAAAAACACATCTAGATGCATATATATCATTCATTCAAAACCATTGCATTGACATCATCACATAAATCATCTCATCATTACATTGCAATAGGAAACATCAGAAATCCTGTTCATAAAATCCAGCATAAAGTATATATCATTATGGCATTCCATACATAAAGCATTACATCAAAATTCACATACATCATAAACATCTCAACCTGCAGTCATATGTCAGTATCCAACATCATAAAAACATGTATAAAAGAAACATCTCATCAAATGCATACATGTACACATATACATCTAAGCAATAAATCATAAACATGCATAAACATCCATACATCATCACATGCATATCATCACAATATGGGATCTCCTCATATATATCATCTCATATATCAGAGTACAATGAAGTCTACAAAATCGGCTACCAAAGAGCCATCCAAGATACAGTCCAAAAATAGACAATGATACAATACATGTATGCAAAAATGCTCTCTCAAATGCCACTCTGGCCAGATGCTGTACCACCACCACCCCTACCTACTCCACCACTGGTACCTGCACCACCTGATCCATCTCTCCGTGGAGGCCTCATCGAACCCCCACTCCCTCCTGCATCTCCTGATCTATCCTGCCGTAGAGGACCCATCACACCCCCACTGCTCTGCATCCTCTGTGATCGCTCGGATCTGGCCTGCCGCATCTGGGTATAACTGAGAGCTCGCTGACTAATCGGTACCACCTGCTCATATAACCCTCGCCAATACTCTATCTCCGCCTGTGCTCGTCGTATCTCCCTCATAACCTCTCCTGAAGGCCCCTGTGCACCAGTCCGCACTCTCTCCTGCAGCTCCGCCAATCTCTCCACCGCAGTATCTCTCTCCCGCAGCACCACTGTCAGCTCTGACTCACGTGCAAATAGCTGCACATCTCTAGCTGCTACCTCTGCCTCTAATCTCTCTACCCGGGTCTGCAAATAACCTATCATGTGCTCCTGCAGATCCCCAGTAGCTCCCTCCCCCATGTCCATGGCTACCGCACCTGTATCACCCCCTCCACTAGGTCCCTCCCCTGCACCACCCTCCCCTGCACCTGTAGCCATCGGGATCTCTCTCTCCATCCCCCTCCCACTCAGCTGCACTCCTCCCTGCATCAAAGGTCCCTGTGATATCTGAAGAGGTAGTCCACCTCTCCCTCTCCGCTGCCTCGGCATCCCCAAACCTCCTCCACCTCCTCCTCCATCTCCTCCTCCTCCTCCTCCGCCACCTCCTACACCACCTCCATCTCCTTCGCCACCTCCATCTCCACCACCTCCTCCTCCTCCTCCTCATACTCCTCCTCGACCTCCTGCTCTCCATCCTCGTCCCCGTCCCCTCTCATCCTCAAACCCTGGGATCGGCTCAGCTGGGTCTGATATCCGTAGGATCGGGTGTGCTGCCTGATACTATGTATACTCTGCTGTCACACCTGCATCGACGACCCTCGGTCGTAAGTCCCATGGCCTCGCCTGCAGTGTCCAGAACTCTGCCAGTGCCTGATCATACGGTAGCACTAGACCCCATACATACCGCTCTCGGATCACTCGTGCATACTCCCCTGATCCACTCGGCAATCCCTGCTGCCGTCCAAACTGCCTCATCACCCATCCCGACACCTGTCTCTCTACATGATACGAGGTCTTCCCAATGAGGAATCGGGTCATGAAGCAATACGGTAGTGCCTCTGCATCATCCTCCCATGGCTCACACTCTAAGTATGGCTGCCAGATCACTGCATCCAAATCATCTAATGCCCGCCGCCACCACTCTAACTTCCCCAAGTGGGGCTAGCTCATCATACCACTATACATAAACATATAGGGCTAGTCCACGGCTCAGAATCTTAGACTCACTGGTCGAGTCACTGGTAGATGCTCCCATGCCCACACATGCAGCAGCGTCATGCCTACTGCAAGAGAACCTCTCCCCCGGTACACTACCTCGTGTAACTCCTGATACATGTGCGCTAACACACATGGCCCCCAGGCATATCGGGTCCCCTCAGTCACCATCATCTCTATCACCTGTCCCCATCCCAATAGGTAAGCAATCATGGCCGCCTAGACTTCAACAGGCATTTATCCTAACAAATGACCTAAGTCTCATCGGGCTGCTATGGTTCAAAACAACTCCCACTTCACCTCCCCATCCATCAATCGTTAGGCATCAAGAGATTTTATTTTGTCCAAAACTGGGGCATCTCGTTATCCTAAGGCAAAAGCGCTATTTTATCTACAATAGCGCTAGTTCTACACAATAGCGCTACAACAAAATCAATAGTGCTCAAACAACTCTACAATAGCGCTAAAAACCAAAAGCACTAAAACTGCTATACAATAGCGCTATTCCAAGCCAATAGCGCTCAATTAACCCTGCGATAGCGCTAATTTGTCAAAAGCGCTAAAACTTGCCTACAAAAGCGCTAATTAATAACAAAAGCGCTCAAACTAGCTTACAAAAGCGCTATTGCGGCACAATAGCGCTAATTCATGGAGCAAAAGCGCTAAAAACCTAGTTCCAGCGCTCTTGCTCCGACTTGACTTGGACTCAGCTAAAAACATATTAAAAATGCATGAAAAGACAGTTTTCGAATTTACGTACCGCTGGTCCATAGTCGGCTGGGCGCTGGAATCGTCGCACTCGCTCAAATCGGTGCTCGGTGATCGGAAACGGCATTGTTGCTCCTCCTTGCTCCTCCAAATGTCACTGTCAGAGCTCAAGTTTTCAACTGGTCGCGGTCACAAATGATCCTATTTTCACCCCTTTCACCCCATTTATACCCCCTGTCGTCACCGTAACTTCACCCTGCTCATTGCCGTGGTCCCCGTAAACTTCCCAAGCCCCCCATTTCTCCATGTTTCCCCCAATTTCTTCTATTTTTCCCCAGTATACCTAACTTCTTCTCTTCTACCACCCTGCCAATTTTCATTCTTTTTCGAGAGATCACCCGATTTTTCAAAAAAAATTCGGCCCATCTCTCGAGGGGGCATACCACCCATTAAATTAACATTTTATGGGGCATTTCTTCACACCTATTTTTCTTTCTTTGAAACGACGCGATAAACCGCACCGTCTCAAAGAGGGGCAAATGTAGTCACATAAATCTGTCCAGCTTAATTAAATGAATATTTCGTATTTATTTGATTAAAAATCCACTAGCCATCAGTTAATTAAATTAATATTTAATTAATTTATCCCCAAACATTCTTCTATTAATTAAATAAATTATTCAATTTATTTTAATTAATTCATTAAATCAAATTCCATTCAATTAATTAAATAAAATCTATTTATTTAATTAAATCCCCCTTTTCCTCTTTTAAATAAATTAAATAAAACATTTATTTAAATCATTATCCCCACCCCACTTGCATTTTCCTACAAATGTAACTTGCACACATTTATTGAAATAAATGAATTTTTATTTTAATAAAATCCTATTTTCCCTCACCCACCAAATCCACTTGCAAAATCTAATCCCCTTCTAGATTCTTCTAACCCCTTCCTAATTAACCTAATCCATCCCCTAATTATTGTCACATTCCTAAGCAAAATGAAGTCACTTCTCAAAATGGCCCAAAGTCTTGGATAACCATTGAAGGTTTTCAACCTTCAACCACCAAAAACCCCAAAGTCTTTGAAAACCATTAAAGGCTTCCAACTTTCAACCACTTAATCCCCAAAGTCTCCAATAACCATTAATGGTTAACTCAAACCCTTCCCCATGGTTAAAACATTTGTTTTGACTCAACCTCTACCCAACCCAAGGATCTCATCAGGTCATTAATGCTTTGACCATGATTATCTCTTAATCATTTGCACAAAGGTTTATCCTTGGATTAACTCCTAATCCAGTGGGTAATCCTAACTTAGACTTGACCCTTAGCCTTTAGATAACCATGAGGTCTTCTCAGGCCTTTAATGCCTCCAACCTCTTTTTTCAACCCAATCCTGTGTTGACACTTGTCACTATTTTATTGGTGCCAATTGGGCACATGGATCCCCAACTTTCAAGCTTGACCCTTGATTAAACCTTTCAATCCTGGCCATCCATTGCTCCATTTTTCCTATAAATAGAGCCCATTCCTTCATAATCCAGATCCTGAAAACTTGTAAGCATTTAGACTATAGCCATTTTAGAGAGCATTTAGCATAGCATAACTAAATATTGTCTTTTTGGTTAAAACACATCATTTTAGCATAAAAATAGCTTTTCATTTCATGTTTAGAGCTATTCTATAAATCTCAATCCTCCATAAGCATCCATAGTGCAAAAAGCTGCTGAGAGCTACACTATTTTGGAACTTGGAGAGGAGAGGAACAAGGGAGAAGGAGCTAATATCATGCTACGAGATAGTTGGAGATATCTCATTGTCTTTACTTCTTTAGTTAGATTCATTAGCATGTGTTTTTAGTATCTCTCTTGGAATGCCTTCATATGTTTTGGTTTTTGATTGACTAACTCTAACGACTTGTGTGTTTTGTGTTGTTTGATCTTAAACTGACATTGTGTCATTTAGGAGGGCATCAGTTAGTAAGAGAGAAAAATTAGACAAATAAAAGTTAATAATGGTGAAACCTTGATTTCATAATTAATTCTTTAAATATAGAGAGCTTTATTTGATATGACAAGTAGATACATTGTGTCATGACATATGAGGTCAGAGTGATAATGTGATTCCATTGGAGAAAAATAGACATATTACAAACAAGTAATGTTTCAATATGTCTTGAAATATTTGTGTATGTTAAGTGTCAAGATATGTGTGATAGTCATGAAGTGAACATAGGAACACAAACACCCAAAACATACTTGCTTCAGAATGTCATGAAAAAATCCCACAAACAAAAGAGAAAACCAAAAGATTATGAACCATCACGACCACTCTCATCACTTGTGGATATACTTGGGTAGCATAGGAACATGACCAAAGATAAATCAATGAATGATAAGACTCACTAGACCAAGTGAGTCAACAACCATTCTAATCTTGTTGTCAAAGTTGATAGTTTTTGTTTGATAGAATGATCATGATGTTTGGTTTTAAGAATGGTGTACCCCATTTAAGATGGACACAATATGATTTTGAGTATATTGCAACCTGTATAAGAAAGATAACAGTTTGGATAATGTTGATTGATTGATTGATTGGTATGACAATTTGATCTATCTGATTGTTGACTAGTTTGATAGGTTGTTTGTTGTTGCGTGATTTGTGAAGCGTAGTATTATAAGGGTTTTTCATCTGCCTGCTCAAATTATTTTTTGTTGCAAGAAATAACTTTATTGATGGACTAAAAATGATTGTTTTTGGGTTTTGATTGTTTTTCAATTTTTAGGGTTGTGTGATTATTTGATTTTTTTTTGTGATTTCTTCAAGATGTTTTCTGAATGTTTTTTGTTAATTTTTTTTCAGAACATTTTTCTATGTTTAGGGGATTTTTTAGGACATTTTGCGATGTATAGGGATTTTTTCAAGACATTTTGTAATGTTTAGGGATTTTTTCAAGACATTATGGTATTTACATTTTGCATCTTCCAACCCTTTTATGAGGACTCCATTGATTGATCACATGATAAGAGAATGCTCTCAATCTGTGTCAAACTATATACAATGGCTAAATAGAATCAAACTGGCATATATACAAATTGGTTATGCAAAGGAAAGATGGCAAATAACAACTAGTCTCGGGCCACAAAGGACAAAAGGGATTTGTGGAGATATGGAATATTAATTGTGATTGTGAATGGGATTTAGATAGAGTGACAATAGATGATGGAGTGATGACTTTCTACATGTGGCACATATTTGCTAAGTTTTCACCAAGGTACTTAACCAAAGAACCTATTTCCCAGGTTTTCACTAGTGTGTGAATGATTTTTATTTATTATTTATTTCCTCTTTTTCTTTTTAGGATCCTTTTTCAATTTTATTTTTTGTATATTTTTTTTAGGATCATTTTTCAATTTTTTTGACATTTTTTCAAAGATTAATTTTCAATTTTTTTGACATTTTTATGTATAATACTTATGGAGATACATGTTGTTGACAATATCGGATAGTGATTCTTCCTTCGGTGTTACAATCTAATGTGGCGTCCTAAAATTGTGACACTTGCAATTTCGACTGCATTTGGGTCTTCACAATGGTGATGCAACATGGAACCTGAATGGAGACCCCGGAACTTGTTCATGACATCAAAAACTGCATTTTTCAGCACCCTGGCCTGATCCTCCTTGCACCCTGTTGTCCCTGGAGGTGGGACCATGGCGCCCAACGCCCTGGTCCCTGGCCCTATTTTTGGGCCCGGTCTCTTTTGGGTCTCGGGTCTTTAAGTTTGCAAATTGGAAAATAACCTTTCCTGGTCAGCCTAAGGTCGGAAAAATCAGTCTTTTAACCCTAATTGACAAGTATATAAACTACATTTCCTCTCCCATTTTGGTAAGATGGAAAAAAGGCAAGAGCGATATTCAAACATTCAAGCATTCAAGCATTCAAGCATTCCTTCAAGCAATTGATCATTCTAAGTCTCCATTCAAGGCTAAGTGTTGCATTGAAGACAAGGATTCAACCATTGAAGAGGAGATCACATACAACATACAACATACAACATACAACAACATTTACACCTTCGCATGTAAGGATACAAACATTCTTACAACAAGGTACTAGTACTTGTTTTACATTACAATCATTTACATTTACAACATTTCTCATTTCTTGGTTAATTCCAAAACCGGGGTTTGACCTTTAGGGCAAACCCCTAATCCCTAACCCCCCAATCGTCTTCGCTTTTCTGTGTGTAGGTTGCAGGTACGCGGCTGTAATTGAAGATCTGGGATCCTTGTGCAGAGACGAACAGATCCCCCTTCGTTTCGCGGATTTTTCAGAGGACCATGTGCACGCCGGGCGCCATCGTCCTGTCAACTTTCGCTCAAATTTGCAGGACAACGCCGTCTCGACATTTTACTGCTAATTCCAGGTCCGCAGCTTCATCCTATATTCCTATCTTTGTTTATAAGTGAATCTTTCTCACTTTTCATGCATTCCTAGCTTAATCCTTCTATCTACATTCTTTACAAAAGAGGGTAGCCCTGCTGTCTTAACCCTTGAAACTCATTTAGAATCCAATCTTGCATTGTGTGGGATTGGATCTTATGGGTTTCAACCCCTCTTTTGAATGTAAAGTCTCCCCTAAGTGAAAACTGTCAACCCTAGTGAGCTCCTTCCCCTCTCCTCGGAGTGGTGGGGGGAACACTTGGGGTTCGCTCGCGATTTTCCGCTTTACATCTAATATACCACAAATATATAGGTTGTAGTGACCACATAAGGACCTAGCCAAATTAGGCTCAAATTTTCTAGACTTTTTGCTCACTTCTTGATTCTTTGGATTCTATCTAAGGACTAGATCTCTGACTTCAAAGTGTTGTCCCTTTACTTTCTTGTTGTAGTTTCTCCGGAGATAGTTCTGATATGCTTGCATATGGACAAGTGTAGTCTAGTGTTTCTCATCTAACATTTCTAACTCTTGCAATCTTGATACTTTATAATCTTCTTCATCAATGATGTATCACAATAGAACTCTCAATGAGGGGATCTCAACCTCAATGGGAAGTATGGCCTAGTACCATAAACTAGGGAATAAGAGGTAGCGCTTGTAGGAGTGCATATACTGGTTCAGTATACCCATAAAGAAGGATTGAGTTGCACATGTTAGTTGTGTCCAACGCCATTAAGAGTCTTTTTGAGTATTTTTATGATAGTTTTGTTTGATGCCTTAAGTTGGCCATTACTCAACTCGGGTAGTAAGGAGTGGAAAAGTGGTGCTGGATATGAACCTTCTCATAGAGTTTCCTAATATATTGGTTTTTAAATGGACGACCATTATCAATGACAATGGTTAAAGGGACTCCATATTGGCATAAGATGTAATTCAAGATGAACTTGGAAATTTGTGTGTCAGTGATGTAGGTCATGGGAATGGCTTCAATCTATTTGGTGAAATATTTTGTGACAGTGATGATGAATTTATGGCCACTAGCAAATGTAGGATGGATCTTATCTATGAGGTTGAGTCCCCATTGAGAAAAAGGCCATGGAGATATAATTGGTTGAAGTCATTGCGCTTGTGCATGCATCAGGTCTCCATGCATCTAACACTTCTAGCACTTTTTTGCAAAATTGTGGGCCTCTTGTTCCATTGTGGGCCAATATTATTCTGCTCTAATCAATTTCTTTGCTAGACTTAATTAAAATGACCCCCACAAATAGCATCACAAACCTCATGTAAAGTTGTTTGCACTTCTTCTAAATTAAGACACTTTAAGAGGGTGTTGTCAAATGAGTGATGATAAAGGGTGTCACTGATGATAACATATCTAGAGGCTTGATGGATAAAGAAGAAACATTGATTATTTAACAAGTTGGGAGGTAAGGTTTGGATCTTTAGGTAATTTATATATATCTTGGTACTAAGGGGAATTGGGACCAACAATCTCACACATGAGCTTAGATTTTGGAATCTCAAAAGTAAGAATTAGCAGGTGTTCTACCAATATATTGCACTTGTCAACATTCTGGGGGATATCAAGCATGGATGCAATAGTGGCCATGGCATCTGTTGGTTTGTTTTGTAGTCATGGTGCTTGACTGAATGTGACTGCAACAAACGTGGTCTTGTAGAATTCAACCAACTTCTTGTAGGGGATTAGTTTCTCATCCTTAGTTTCGTAATCATCATTTTCTTTTCGGATTACTGATTGAGAATCACCATACACTTGAAGATTCTTGATATCCTATTGCACTACACTTCTTAGCCCTATGACAAAAGCTTCATATTTTGCAATATTATTTGTGCACTCAAAAGTGATCTTGTATGATTTTGGGATTGCATCTCCTTGTGGAGTAAAAAATAAAATACTTACCCTCGAGCCATGCCTGGTGTGTGAGCCATCAAAGTAGAGTTGACATTCATTGAAAGGTGTGATATTGAATATGGACTCATCTAAACTATCTAATAGTAGTGGGTGATCGCCTTGGACAAGAGCTTCTGCAAGTTGATCTACTATTACTTGTCCTTTTATACCCTTGTGGTCTACATATTGAGTATCAAACTCACTCAAAATCATCACCCATTTAGCGAGGCCTTGTGAGTGTTTCTCTATTGAGTAAGTATTTTAGTGGATCTATTTGTGTTACAAGTAATGTATTGTGACTCAACATGTAATGTCTAATATTTTGGGTAGCGAAGACAAGTTCTAGGCATGCATGGTGGTGTATTTTTATTCATAGTTGACAAGAGTTCGATTGATGTAGTATATAACTCTCTCTTTTCCATCTTCATTGTGTTGTGCTAAGAGAGCCCCTAATGTTGTTTTTGTTGTTGAGATGTATATAATAAATGGTTTGCTTTCAATTTGGGGCATTAAGACTGGTAGAGATAACATATAGTCTTTTAACTATTGGAAAACTTGTTGACACTAACCATTCCATTTGAAAGTTACCCGGGCTTGTGGAGTAAATGTTGGAAGGGGTGGAATTTGTTAGTCAATTGTGTTATGAATCTCCTAATATATTGAAACTTACCTTGAAGACTTCTTAGTTGTTTCATATTTGATGGCAAAGGCATATCCATTATAGCCTTTACCTTTTTGGGGTCTACTTCAATGCCATGGTGAGAAACAATGTAACCTAGGAGTTTTCCTGATTATCCCAAAAATGTGTTTCTTAGGGTTTAGATGAAGCTTATACTTTTCCATTCTATCAAAGATTAATGTTAGGATACTCATATGACAATCTCAGGTGATTGATTTATATAATAGGTCATCTACATAATCTTACATCAATGTGTGCATGAAATCATGGAAGATGGTTGCCATTACTCTTTGATAGGTTGCTACAACATGCTTAAGGATAAAGGGAATTACATTCCAACAATAGGTTCCCCAAGAACACGTGAAAGCCATTTTATGCTTATTATAGTAAAAAAACCATCCATTAAAGACATCATTTCATAACTAGCTGTCATATCCACTATTATGTCAATGTTTGGTAAAGGGAAGTTGTCTTCAGGACATGCATTGTTCAAGTTGCTATAATCAATGCATATTTTGATGCCCACCCCCCTGGTGGGCCTAATCACTAGAACTAAGTTAGAAATCCACTTTGCATAATCAATGGGCCTAATGAAACCCACATATAACATTTTTTTGAGCTCATTTTTGACTAGTAATGCTATTTGTGGATGCATATTTCTCAGCTTTTGTTTGACTGGTTTAACACCTGGGTACAATGGCAAGTGATGAAGGATCAATTCTAAATCAATCCTTGACATATATGCACAATTTATTTGTTTTTCTAGAAAGAATGTGATAAAGTTTTCTTTCTCTTTATCTAACAATGAAGTTGCACAATGAATGATATTAGGGTTATTGGACATACCCAAGCATATTTCTTGTGTTATTTTCACCTACAGTTGGGATTTTTCATGATCTCTCACGTGTGTCCAATCTTCCATCCTCAGATGCCTAATAAAGGTTTTTATAGGAAAATATGTAGAAAGTCAAAGAAGCCAAATAGTTTTATGCACAAAATAATATTGCTTGGACTATTGTTTGTCGCAAAAAAAAGGGGGAGTTCTCTCTGCCCCTTTAAGGCTCGGGTTTTCATACCCCTCGTTGAGTTGGATCCGAGTTGTTGAAGGTTGGACAAGTCTTTTTATTTTGTTCGGCCTTGCTTGTTCTGGGCTTGCTCTGATGTGTTGTTTTTACTGCCTGTGGGATTTTCTTTTTTTATAATCTTTGACTATGTAAAGGGTCAGTGCCCTAGTTAACGTTGATTTTTTAATTAAAAACAATGGAACTATTACAATATATCTATAGCCTTAATAAATATCTTTAAAACAAAAAACCTCTCTACATGCACTCCATGTGCACATGCATGTGACCACACATACCATGACATGCTTAAATTCCTCACAAATGAAATCAAGATATGCTCTTGTAACCCCTTAAAGCCAAATTAACCAACCTTAGACAAGTACCCATGCACTTGCTTTTAAAGGTACAAGCTTGCACAAAACCAACAAGTGGTATTTCATGAAACAATGTGACTAATACCATGAGATTACAAAACCATTAACCCCTTTAATTACTTTTTAGTACTAAGCTTTCCAAATATTAAATATTTATCCAATGTGTAACCCACATTGAATATTTATCATTATGTTACATACAACACATAAAGTGGCCCACACTGAATATTCACCATAATGTTAAATACAACACATAAAGTGGCCTCGAGAGTGTTAACCTCATGTGATGTACACATCCCTAAATCCCCTATGTGTACCACAAATAATATTAAATCATAATATAAACTTATGTGAGGTGTACAACACAACTTTTTCTAACACTATACAAGCTTTACAAGAATTTTATAGTCATTTGGTTAGTCAGCAAATTAGAAACACAGATAAATGGAAACCATACACAAGAAGATGCTTAATCAAGTTTGAATCTTCCTTTAATCACTTGATCTACAATAGTTAATGTATTATTACATATTTGTATAAAATAAGATCATTACAATAGAAAAATTACAATATCTAGACCTAGAAAACATGAACCTTCTAGTTCTATTGTGTAAGTTCTTCTATCTACTATTCCCCTCTCTAATCTTAAATGTTAGCATCTTGAAAAATGAAACTCAATCTACATATGTCAATATATTGGTCACCCTAAAAGGGAATTATGCAAAATTGGATGAGGGCCCTTCAAATCTATGATTTCCTTCAAAATTTAGTGATGACTATGATTTTTTATTAGAGTTTAGTAATATTTATTACTCAAATCCTCCATAAATTATATACAAGGACAAGAAAATGCATAAGTAACCAGAAAAAATAATGATTTGGGAATGGCGCAATGATCTAGAGCTCTAAAAATAATAAATTGAGGTGTAGGTGCCATCATTTTTCTTTGGATCTACAGAAAAATATATTTAAAGCATTTCTTGATCTTCTAAAGTTCAAAAATTGATGGCTAGAGGGCATTAATGGTATTACAACGTGGTAGATATGTAAAAATACATGAGTTGGAGTGATACTATAACTATAAATTGAGTTTTGGACCTTTTCTTACCATTGTGCCCACTCAATATAGGAGAAAATAGCTAAACCCTCTAATGCATTGACAAAGCCTTTATCCATCAAACATTGGGTCTCAATTAGATTACCTACCAATCAAACCTAGAAGAGAACACATGCGTCTTCAATGCCATTACAAGTTTTTCTTTGTCAGGCATCAAACATCAACGATTCATTTGACTACTTGCCATAAAAATGGAAGATAATAAATACTCTAAAAGTTTGACGATGACATCATGAAAGGATGACATTATCATGGAGGGTAATTTCTTGGGATGGATGATGTTAACATGACATCAATAAGGGG
This sequence comes from Cryptomeria japonica, assembly GCF_030272615.1. Classification (NCBI taxonomy): domain Eukaryota; kingdom Viridiplantae; phylum Streptophyta; class Pinopsida; order Cupressales; family Cupressaceae; genus Cryptomeria; species Cryptomeria japonica. Next base: position 269,038,105 of record NC_081406.1, read on the forward strand.
AAATGATGTCATCATTATGCCGAGAGGTATCTGCAATGACATCAAAATGTCCGTAAACAAAAATCCATTTTTGAAACAATTTGACATGTAAATGACACGTAAATGCGTGAAATATGCCATGTTTCAGCTTTTGTGGAGGTGTTATTTTATTACTCCAAATAAAATAGTACCCTCACCACTCGTCTCTAGCTAGATTTAAGATTTTTGCATGCAGGACTTTAATGGGTTTGTATTCTTGGTGTTTAGTATTTTAGAAGAACATTTATTTTGCAGACGATTCTTTTCTATTATAAGATATCTCTCGGCATATTTTACATATATTTTTTAAATATAGGTGTAGACACTCAAAATTGTCATGTCTAATTAAATAAATATTTTATTTATTTAATTATCTAAACCTAATTCTTCTATTAATTAAATAAATCCTTATTTATTTAATTAATTCATTTATCCTCTTCTAGCCTTATTTCTTATTTAAATAAATACATTTATTTATTTAAATTATCCTTTTCCTAAATTAAATAAATATCTTATTTATTTAATTGATCCCACTTCTTCTATTAATTAAATAAATATTTATTTATTTAATTAATTCATTATCTTCTTCTACACATGACACATGTCATTCATCTCTTAATTCCTACACTACCTACCCCTTTCATTATTTTACTCTTTCTTCTACCTACCCTCTAATCCTAGCCGACCTCCTTTTACACCTCTCAATCTTAACCCTCCATTTCATATTGTGTCTTCTATTTAAGGAGATGCTTTCTTCATTATCAAACCCTAATGACTAAAGTCTTGATCAATTGACTACACTATGATCCTACTTGCAACCACATTCCGTTCTTTGTTGAGCTCTTGTACATATAAAAATCTGAGAGCAAATATATCAAGCAAGATCAATGGAGATAGGAAGAATGGAGATCAAAACCCTATTGGGCATGTGATGGTATAATCTTTGTGATTTCATGTGATTTGCATTGTCTTAGGTAATCTTCATATGTTATGGTGGATCTTTGTTCATTGTTAGGCTAGGGTTTAGTGGTTGGATTCATTTAGCCTTTCAATATTGTTGTTATTGTTATCCATTTTCACCATAAACAATAGGTATACTAGTGATATAACAAAGGAAAGACAAACATTGGAGGAATCGAGGATGAAATAGAATATAGGAAGGTACAAGAACTATGAAAAGTTCAAATGAATTAGAAGAATTTGAAAAGAGCTAGGGAAGATGTTGGGGATTGTTGACTAGAGATATCCCTTAACATGTGCCAAAAGTGGTAGAAGAGAATGGACTCAAAGAAGGGGAGTGGGTAGAAGAAATATAGAAGAAAACATTTTGACAGTTGGAGGTAATAGTAGATGGGTACAAAGGTATGTGAATATCTAAAAGTACAAAAATCAAAGAGTTGAGGAAAAAGGTACTAAGGGATGAATGGATGAAGAAGTCCAAAATTTTGAAAGTTGAAGGAGTTAGGCTTATAAAGATTGTCAGGCTTGAGAGATCAAGACAAATAAGAACATATTCTTAAAGAGGAGGGAGAATATGGGAGGACTTGATAGAATGAAAAAGACAACACTTAGCCAAGAATATGTTTCAAACTTCAAGGATAGATAATGCAATGAAATTCATACCAATGAGGCATGAGTGTGAAGGAAATCTCGATAGTTTGAAGTTTGAAAAAGTCAACACTTGGAAAACTTATGAACCTCCACATCAAGAAATCTAGGAATTGGGGAACCATAAAGAGGCCAACAAATAAGGAAACCACCAAAGGCTCAAAAGGCTAATAAAATGGTATTTAGTTGAATCATAGGGCTTCACATTTCAAACTTTAGGGATCAAAAGGAACACATGAAAAGTATGCAATAAGGGAAAACCTAATAGCTATGCAATAAGGGTATGTAAAGGATCATTTAATTATTTATTTTTTTAAATTTTAAATTTTAAATTTTAAATTTTATTTTATTATTATTATATTTTTAATTGTTTATTTTATTTTTTAATTTTTTATATTTATTTATTTTACTTATTTATTTATTTTATTTATTTATTTATGATTATTTATGATTATTTATTTATTTATTATTATTTTTTCTTATTTTTCTTTTGAAATGGTCGTCTCTCCCTCTCTTCCCAATGACTCCCTTTCTTTGTGTGGATCTTCACTGCATTTGTTTGGGGCCTCTGCTATTATTATGTCTACTCCTTCCTCCTTGACGACACCGGTGGCCCCTTTGCCTCAGTCTATCGTTGGGGAGGTGGATGTTCTACTTGGCGGTTCTCACGTTGTGGGTGAGTTTCCTCCACTCGTGGATGCTGATATGGGTGTTGAATTTGTGGCTTCACTATCTGTTGCAAAGGAAGTTTCTATTGTTGTAGGCGATCCTTCTATGGTTGTGGGTTATGTCAAGGGTTTGGGTGCCAAGATCCCTATTGTTGGTGATCTTGTTCATCCCATACCTTCTTCTTTTGGTCCTAGGCAAAGCTTTTCCAGTATGACTAGATCTGTTGCTTTTCCTCACAGGGGAATTCGCCCTCTTCCTTATGCCAAGACCTCCCTTGTTGTGGCTTGTAGTCAAGAGATGGTGGAGGATGTTGAGTTTTATCAATGTTGCACTTTGGTTTGCAAATTTACTGGGTTCTGGTTTTCTCTTTTGGATCTTCACCTCTAGGTGAGTGATTCCTGGAATTCTTTAGTTGCTCATGGCATTGCGATTTTTTCTTGTGTTAAAGGCTTCTTTGTTGCTTCCTTTACTTCTACTCTTGACTACGATTTGGTTCTAGGTAAGTTGTGGGCTTGGGGAGATCACGCTCTCTCTATTAAGCCTTGGACAAATTTCTTCAACCCCCTTACATAACCCCTTACTTTTCATCTGATTTGGGTTTGTCTTCCTAATCTTCCCCTCCATTTCTAGGAGCCTTCTTGCTTTGAGGCCATTGATAACTCCATTGGCAACTTCTTGAAGGTTGATGATGACACAACTTCTATGGGTCATTCTACCTTTTCCCTCTTGTTAATTGATATTGACATATATTTGTCCCTCCCTAGGGATGTGGTTCTAATGGTTGGGGACAGGTCGTGGACTCAAATAATTGGATTATGAGGGCCTCCCCTTTCGCTATATAAGATGCTTCTCAACATGTCACTTATCTTTGGATTGTTCTCTCTCTGGCTGCAAAGGTGTCGCTACTTGGTGAAAGGATGCTACTGAAGATCACTTGATTGATTCTTTTGAGGTTGTTTTATTGACACCTCTTTGGAGGATGATGTCTCCTCTCGTGATGAGGTGCCCCTTATTGCTGATGAAGCCTTTCCTGATGTTACTATTATCATGGACTCTTCTACCCATTTGGGTCCTACATCTATTTCTCTTTCTCCACAACTTTTCTCTTCTCCTGGTGATTTTTCTCTTGTTACTATCCTACAACAACAGTCGGCTATTGTTCAGCAACAGTCTGGCAGTAACTCTATGAGGTCCTCCCTGCCCAATTTTTCTTTAAAGGTTCCTAATGACAGTGTCACTTGGATGATTGTTTGTTGCAAGCGAGAGGGAAAATCTACCCCCCTTTCCCAACACCTCCTTTTTCAAGATTTGGGTGTGGGTTGGGTTGTTGTAGGTTTGACAAGTTTGTTTGGCTTGTCTGACTCTGTTTATTTGGGGTTTGTACCCTTGGTTGGTCTTTTTGTTTCCTTTGGGTTTTTGCTTTATTTTTTATAGCCTTTTGACTATGTAAAAGGTCAGCACCCTAGTTATTGGTATTAATTAAAAAAACAATGAAAAATTAACAATTACTTTTATTTGTAAGGATTCCATATGGGAAGTCAGGACCAATAAGAAAGACATGTCAACATGAATAATACCAAAACACCTATAACTCAACGAACATAACACACCCAGATTTTGGTTTTCCAACTTGGGTATTTGACTAAGGCATGAAAGGCAACTTGAATAACATCCAAAGACAAAAAAGTAAGCACAAATAATCTATTTAGAATTTCTCAAATTGGTCATAAACCTGGGTTAGTCAAATAAAAAATTTAGACATAGAGAGAACAAGGTGAAATGAGACACTACAAAATAGGGTGCCAACATTTTGCACATATAATCTACATAGCTCATCCTCCCCCAATAGAAGATTAACAAAATAAAAAGTAACCAAATAGTCAATGGTGAAGATATTTCTAACGCATCAATCAAATACATAGCATTATAGTGAGAGTCCTTGTCATGTAACCCATAATTCATCATTATTGTTGTAACAACTGTAAAAAAATTTCTTTTATCCAAAGCCCAAACCTACTAATAAAAAAAAATATAGTGAATAAGAATGAAGATAGCTCTTACAAGCACCTTAAAAATCTCCATTCCCTTCATATTGATTTCTCAATGTGTTAACATAAATGTTGGATGTGATCAAAGTGTGTATTGCATAATATAATAGAGATAGATATAATTCTTCACCCTACATAAGGTAAAGGGTTTTCACAAAAGAAATGTTAATGGGATAAAAACTTGAAAAGTGGGGAGAATTTTAGGTAGGAGGTTTGGCAAATAAAATATCTAAAATATCCAAATCTATAATATATGTACTAATTATTATCATTGAAGATAATTGGGTAACTCCCTAATTTGTAAGATAATTTGTGATATAGATGTATTCTCTAATATAATAAAAAAAATTAATACATTCAAATTTACTACTAGTTAATTCTATTTCTTCTATAGTTCTCAATTTTCAATATCTCATGCCTTTATGTAGTAATACATGTACCTAACCACCTAGGAATTATCTCCACGCTCAAAACCTTACCCAACCTAACACCTTCAATATTTGTCAAGTTTTATGTTGCTTTATTCAATTTTGTACCTAAAATTGACCTACCTCTAATAAACATGCTATAAAGAGACAAAGAAATCTCAACCCCAACTAAACTACGGTTTTGTTTAATTGCTCCATCAAATTTTAGCTTTAGAAAAACCCTCTTAGAGAGGTTTCCAAACAATATCTTACATTTATTCATTTTTTGAATCACACTATAAATAAATATTGTGCTTCACTTTTATTTTAAATAAAAGAAACTTACCTCTACAATAGAACATATTTTAATCCCTTATTAAAAGGTTAATTGAAAAATGAATACCTTCTTATATGAGATGACATAACATCTATTCAACCCAATTTCTTTGACACTTGTATCCTTTATATTTTTATTGTTTAAGTGTATGCTAATAAACACATGAGGATGTAGAGAAAAATTTATGGTCCTATTGTCTATCTCACATAGATTGCATGGTATGTTTACCATCAAAGATGATATGACAAATATATCCCATGAAGAAGTGTTGGGAATTGGAGATGGTTCATGGGCTTCAAATTGATGGTCATCTATTTTTTATGTCTTTGTATCATAACATAGGGACAGGTTGGGGGGTCTATCACACACGATCAAAATCTTCATATAATATTACCTTTATATTATTATTATTTTTAGTAGTTTAGAGAGCCTAGAAGGGGAGCAACTTCGTTTCTCTAATGGTTTGACAAGTTTAGAAAATAGATCAACAATATTGAGGAAGGATATGTATCTACAATTCATCTTGTGGTCAATATAAAAGTTTTTGTATTGATTTGCCTCTTGTAGCAAACAACATAAGGACAATCATTTATGATAGCAATTTGAAAATGCCAAATATTTTTATACTTCGTACTCTTTTAAAAAATGAAATTGTGCAAATAAAAAATAATAATTTATTAAATTGAATATCAAAGTAATAGACAAAAATAATATAATTTTTGTGATGTACAACTTGAGTTGGCCGAGTGGTAGAGAACTTGTTCTCTTGAAAGAGAGGTCACAAGTCACAAGTTCAAATCCCACATCTTATTAGCTTCAGCCCATTATCAATCAATCAATATATATATATATATATATTAAGGTCAGAAATTTTATATATAATTTTTGTGACCTTAATCTATTTTAATAATAAACAACTTTTATATTACATTTTTTATTCATAATACTCAATATAATTTATTTTATATTATATAATTATATTTTCTATCTAACCTTATATTATTTAAAAAAATAAAAAATAAATTTGATCTATCATATATAACATCAATATGCATAATATATTTATCAAATCACAAATAAAAGTGACAAATTTTATTTAAATATGAATTCCAAAGATGGGCTGATTTAAAAACCACAATTATTGTATGAATAAAATGACAAAAACGTCACAATTATGGTGCACAAATTTTTTGATATATTTAATATAATCAAATTTCAGTGCTATGATGGCTACAAATGTGTGAGAGGTAAGACTAAAGTCACCTCATATTTTATCTTTGTGGCCACACATCATAAATAATTTGGTCCCCCTTGTTGAAACTTGGGTATTATTAATTATTTTTGAAACATTATTATAAACCTGTAAATAATGTCACTCAAGCAATCAATTTTAAAGAGTTGTTTTGATTTAAAATCATACCTTAAAGTATAATAAGTGTGAAACACAATGTAATCATTATATTATATAAAAAATAGAGATAGGTGTATGATATAAAATATTATTATGGGATAAGTATAATAATTGTGAAATGTATTCTATTCTTAAAAATAAAGATAGATGTATAATTATTTTTTTTAATAAATATGTATGATCTATTAAAATAAAAATAAAAATTAGAATGTAAAGTTAATACTTAAAATATGAACATTATTGTTGTTAAGTACATGTAGTATCAATAAAGGGTGGATGATGATTATATAATCAAACGATCACTTACTAGAACAATCATTTGGAAGAAGGATCATGGACCTTCAAACCTCTTGAAGATATTGGACAAGAAGTAAAATCAACACTCATTGTCTAGGTGACAAACTTAATAATTACCTTAACACTACCTTGTGTTTATCTAGAAAATTTCCCTAAAGGAATAGAGTCCATCCCCTCCATTGAAAATGTGGTGACAAGAAGTAGTTACAATTAAATGTGAGTGACTTTGTTTTCAAAGAGTTCTTTAAATGTTCCAATTGGGTAAAATTAAGCTTATAGTGCATAGAGTACTCTCCTAATGCACGAATTTTAATTCCACCTTCTTTGCATTGTAAGAAAAACACAATTGTTAGCTTTCTAGAACTAGAAGGTGATATAAATTCCAAATTATAGCAATATAAATAGACCATGTGTCCCCAAACAAACTAGTCCAGAAAAAAGCATAGGGATAAAAGGGAGAGAAAATATTATAGATCCACTTCCATGCATCTTAGGCATAAAGGAATGTCTTATAGAGATTTTTGAAGCACTCTAATTTATGGAAAATTAGGAATCTAGGATGAGTTCAACCAATGTGCATCAACCTTTCACCCAATAAGATCCCTTGATAAACTAGACACCAAATAAAATAAGTAATATTCAACTCAAGATTGGCTTGCAAACTCTTGTAATTTTACAAAGCCAAGGAGGATGAATCTAATCTTTCCCAATTGTTAAGCTCACAAATGGCCAAGGAGAAAGAAAGAAACACTTTATTTAGAAGGTCGAAACTGTAGTTCTTGAATGTAATGTAAAAAATCCACCAATAAGATAGAGAAGGATAAAGTGTCAAAATGTGAAGCATGACATATTGAGTAAACTCATATATTTAAATAGTGAATGTGTACAAAATTAGTAAAATTGAATATTAGAAATGCAAGGTTGAGATACTTTTTTTCCAACATTCGGCCACTTGTTGAACACCATGCGGGAGCAAAAGGGAAAATCAACAACTCTAAGATCTAACTACCAGGTGTCGGGAGGTCCATAAACTCACTGCACCACCTAAACTTCTCTATGCTTACATAATTAATCAAAGAATATGCAAGATTCATCAAAGTATCAACCTTCTCTAGTATCACCCTCACATCCCCTATCATATCATAAACAAATGGAGCTAAACATTAATATGTTTTATCATTGCATGATGGATTAGGTTCCTTTCCAATATATGACATTTTAATTGTCATATATGTTGGAATCACTCACACTTTGATATCATGTTAATTTGAGCACCTATGATACTTAATCTACAATAACAAATAACCTCCACAAAGATAAGAGACAATCAATAACAAGAGGTTTTGCTCCACCATATCAAGAATACAATATGATACAAGATTCAAGCTTGTAGATGATGTGATTAGATGATTTACAATGCAAGAGGTACCTTCATTATATAGGCAAGGTAAGTGCACAAGACTAGACAATATCATGACATGTATTTATAAAGCATCTTAATTGTATAATTTGCATATGGCATAAATTCATTAAGGGGTACAATATAATCCATAACATGATCCTTTATAGGCTCATTCGAGTCTTTATACATCTTCCAAGTTTTCATTTTTTTTTCTATTCAATGGAATAATTACATGGATGAACTTTTTCAATACCTTTGATTGCCTCCTCAACTTTGTAGCACCAATCAATCGAGAGAGGCCCATAATGAAACTTTATCTTGATTTGATGGATACAATAAACTCATATTATACTTTTCAAACACAAAGATGTGACAGTTTTAGTCATTAATGTAATTTACACTATTTTTGAATAACAAAAAATTGACATAAATTTAAAATAAATTTGATCATATTAAGATAAAGTTAACTTCATTAAGATATGAAGTTTAAAAGGAACTACTAATTTCTCATGAAATATTTTTCATTCACAAAATTGTTTTAATTATCCGATACAAGAACAAAGGTCTTAAGTTGAAATCTTTTGAACTAAAAGCAAAATAATAAAGACTATACATATACCATGACTAAACATTTATAAGAAATACAAAAATAATATTCAAAACAATTATGCCTCTTACAATAATCATGCTCTAAATAATATTAGGCTAGCAATATAAGCCTTAGGGCTATGCACATGTCATGGGTTAAAAACATAATCCTCACCACAAAAAGAACCCTTTTCACTCCTCTTCTTTAGATTAAAGATGGAGGGGCCCCAATATGTAAGACAAAATATATTTTTATATAATTGCACCATGAGAGCTCCTCACGCGTGCACTAGGGGCCCCAATATGTAAGACAAAATATATTTTTATATAATTGCACCATGAGAGCCCCTCACGCGTGCACTAGGTAAAGGACAACATAAGCCGTGGCCCAATGAATGGAGCCAGCCGGTAGACGTGAAAAGTGACTGGTGGCACGGGTATGCATGCCGTTAAAAGTGCATGGGTCAAGTAAACAAGCCAAATAAACCAAATTGGTATAGAGTGCTATTTAGTTTGCTGTAAGGAATTATTTTTTTTCTTGTTGTTTGTAGTCAATGTTGACAAGTTCAAACAAGCAATAATTCAATCTCAATTTAGGTGCAAAATAAGTGAAATGGCTATACAGTCGATAAAATTATTCTTTATTTAGTTGTTAAAAGTATTTTGTTAATGAACAAAAGAGTTTGTTGCCTTGCAAGCGACTTAACTGCTTATATCTATTGTTTTGGCTTATGGGTGGTAATGATGCATGTTGTGGGATCCATTATGTGTGCAAGGGTTAAAAAGTACACACCTCAAAGTGTAGCCCGATATTTGCTTAAAGATGCCCCAATAACAGTGCACTTAAAATTGTCATTACTTATGCACAAACGCCCCAGTAGTCATGCGTTATGGGTACCAATGAAGGTGCACAAATGGGCCAATTATGGTCCAAAAATGCTAAAAAATGGGCAACTATTAGTACATGTGAAATTTATGAATGAGCTTTTATTTTATTTTTTTAAGTTAGTAATTTGGGGGATGGGTATGCAAGGACCGAACAATTATTGGAGCATGGTTAGTAGCTATTGCTCTTCCCCTAATACTCTAAAAAGTTGAATATTTAATAAATTTTTTTGAGAAGGAATGAATTACAAAGATGGCAGATTACTTGATCAAAATCCATAGCAGAAGAACCACAATTAGCAAAGATATATGAGACGATTAGAAAGTAGGACTTAAATTTTGTTGGTTGCTTCTTTTGGTAGTTATTGCATTGTTTTGAATCTTGAGTCCCATAGACTGATTGGTCTCATGGATGTCATTAAAAAAAATTAAAATTACCATTTCATTTTTTTTTATCAAATGTAAAGATCGACAAGGAAAGAGATACATGGGTCCCACAAACAAGACACACAACTCTTGATGTAAGTTAAATCCCTCTAATCGCCAAGAGGAATATGCCAAAGTACAAATGCAAACTAGGGAACTATGAATATTGTGTGATTGCAATACAAAATGGATTTTGGATACCTTACCATGGAGAAAAAAATTCTACACCCTTACACCTTACTATGGAGAAAAAATTTCTACGCCCTTGAGAAGACGTTGAAATATGCCCAAAGTTATAGTTAAATTTAAGACTTTTTTGTGTCATTGAATTCAATGGTCCAATCAAATTTAGGTCAAGATTCTTTAAAATTTAGCGTATTTATAAGATTCAAGCATATGATTATAGAAAAGTAATTAAAAGACAACCCAACTATCTAGTATTAAATTTTAGTGAAATGAAAGTCGACCTTGATTATCATGATCCTTTTGCATATAATGGTGTAGCCAAAAAGGTTAGTACCTTGGCAAAAAAATAGCTACACATAGAATCTAGAAAATGTAGATCCCTCACACAGTTGTTTCTTATGTCAACCATTGATTTACCCCCAAATCTCCAAAAAAGGGGAAAGATAGGCTGAAATATAACATCATAACTTTGATATCATATTAGATTTTATAATAAGCAAAGATCAACAAAGGCTATGGTAATAACCACAACACTACTTAATACTAAAATGAATAAAATGCAATGCAAACGAATAAGTGAAAGTAATAGAATAGAAAAAAAGAAAGTTAGGTAGTGCATTATAAAAAAATTCAAAGGAGGAAGAAGGTGGAATATGAAGAAACACCACTCCATTAACCATTATTAGACAAATAGAGTCTATGTAAACAAGTTAAATTAGGTGTAGGAAAATTTGCCTAATAAATCTAATAAAAAGGAATAAAAGCCTACATAAACAATACGTGGCCACTAACATTTTCTTTTGTTTCATGATTTTTTTAGCTTTCTTTATATATTGATGCATTTCCTATTTATTTGTATTGAGGCAAAGTAATGCAAATGTCCTTAATAAAATTTCATTTATTCTAGTTAATAACATAATTGTGTTTATTTTTAATTTTGTATTTCTAATCTATCCATTTTTATCGAGTTACAATTAATGTGATCATTCTTCTTGTAATTTTATTTGTTTTCATGAATATGTTAATCTTTTTCTTTTGCCTTGTTTATTGTGCTTGTCTAATTTACCTTTCATTGTTTCACATATCATTGTCTTTGTTATGCCACTTTACATCCACACATACCACATTGATTGGCTTGTCCATTTAGGGAAAACTATGGACACAACGATTTAAAAGCCAAGGAATACTTTTTTTTCTTTTGGATATGATGCTTGTATCTTCGATAGTATGCATGTCACTACTATTATATGTTGACATTACTTTTACACGGTGTTACCATGATTACATCTTACACCATTATACTCATGTCATGAGTATACAATCACAACTTACATAATTACATTTGGTATGAGGCCACCCTTCTTTTTCTCATAGTTTTTCTTGCAATGGGACAAATATTGGGCATCTCCTTTACACATATTTTACACATGGTTATTTAAATATAATATCTTCTACACCCGGTTCTTATGTTATTTTCACATAAGGACAATTTATACAACATATTATATGGCTCTCACAATGATATCACACACAGACCCATATGTTGATTCTTTCGTGATTATATCTTACATAACATTTGTCACATTACTTATGCACAATGACATTTGGCATATTTATGTTGGCATTCTGAGTTTGTTGGCATTTTGCATAGAGATTGCATTAATGATATGTTGTCATTGATGTCAATTGAACCGGTAATGGTATTCATGTTATTGCTGATATTGTTGTTTATGATATTGTCTAGTAACCAGTATGAAGAGCTTTGTGGAAGATGTTGTAAACCGGTATGTAAAGTTTGTGAGTTGAACCGGTGAACCAGTGTAAAGGGTTAAACATTTCTATGTAATGTAACCGGTAAACCCTATCAGTTGTTAAACCCTAATCGATCAACTTTGATGGTTTATTATCTGATAAGTGGTAATGATGGAGACACGTGTGATCATTGTATGATGATATGTTCAAATTGTTTTGGAACATTTGTTTTTTGTCTAGGGAAGGAGCAAAGTGGATTGCATCTAATGCACAGTGCGTGATGAGTTACAAAGTCCAATGAAGCAGTGATCATGGAGCGGTTGGAATTTTCTTGAAGAATGTGAAGAGATTGTCATGATTTCTAACAATCAAGATTGTACCGACTTGTTTGTAATCTCGATGATGAGAATTAGGTTTTTGTTGTGTTACCAACCTAACTGATTTGTATTTAAGGTCGATGAAGTTGTTTGTAAAGAGTGTTGACAAGATTGATAGAAACCTGTTGAGTGTGTAGTTGCCTAACCAGTGAATGGATCTACACTTTGAGTGAAGGAAGATTGAAGCTTAGAAGGATGTGATCAAGCAAATGTAGTGCTACTCAGACAGATCAAGAAAACCTGTTGTTTCTTAACAAATACAACAGAAGTGAAATCCCTTAACCGAGTAAACTCTAACAAGCTTGGTTACTCATTAAATCCTCTAACAAGGTGGTCCATTAGCTTGGATTCTTAAATCCTCCAGTGATCCTCCAGTGAGGTTACTCCTAACAGGGTATTGTGTTTTTCATCAAGGCATATTTGTAAATCCCTTAACCGGGTGATTCCTAACCGGAATTAGTTCTTAACAGGACTTATTGTAAAGCTTTAACAGGCTTGGCTCCTAACAAGGCGAACTTCAGAAGAGTTCATATAGCTATCCTTGTGAGTCTCATCTCACTGTGGTTTTTACCTATTTGGGTTTTCCACGTATAAACATTTGTGTCAAGTGGTGAATACTTTTGTGGTTGTGATCTTATTTGTTGATTTGGTTAACTTCTGATAAGGCATGTTATGCAGAAGCATTGAGAGTTGAATATGTTGAGATATGATTAAGCATTGTTGATGTTTACAAGATTGAAGTTGTTTACTATTAAAGTTGTCATAATAGTTAAACCGATTGATGTCAAGTATTCTTATGAATATTGATCTTGATTGAGATATGTTTCCTTTCTTTGACTAAGTTTGAGTTTGGGAACTTTGTATCACTTTTTCAATATACTGATTCAGCCCCCCACTCTCAGTATTCTATCGGATACTTATTCTTTCATCATACCATCAATTGGTATTAGAGCATTTAAGGTCCTCTTAATATAAAAGCCTAACAACTTGAGGAAAAGATCTTGTAGATCATGATGAAGAAAGAAGGTCTGAAGTTCAACAAAGATAACTATAGAATATGGAGTGACATAATGAAGATTTATATTAAGAGTCTTGCTAGTCAGTATTGGGATCATATAGAAAATAAGTAATCTACACCTACTGGACCCCTGACTGATGATCAGAAGAAAGAACAACAAGAAAATCACCAAGCATTAGAAGCTATTATCCGTTCCTTGTCTGATGTTGAATATGTAGATGTTCATGGTCTTGAAACTGCATATGAAGTATGGAAGAAATTAGAAGAGATTTATAACGGTGATGAACATGTTAAGATTGCCAAAGAGGAGAGTTTAAGAGGAAAGTTTGACGACATGAGAATGTCTGAAGGTGAGAATATTCAGTAGTACGGTCAAAGGATTAAATAGATAGTTGGTGAGATAAAGAGTGCAGGAGGGAAAGAGGAAGATGCCATAGTAATCAATAAGGTATTGAGAACCCTGCTACTGGTCTATGCTATCCGAGTTGCAGCTATTCAGGAGCTGAAATCCATTGACAAGACAAAGGTAACTCTTGACTCTATTATTGGAAAACTTACTACTTTTGAACTAAATGGCTACAATGGTAGTGTACAGAAATCAGAATCTCCATTTAGAGCTTTTGTCTATGAATCTAGATCCAACAGAGATGTTGAAGATGAAGACAACTTAGTGGAACTTGAAGCATTGTTGGCAAAACGACTGCCTAGAGGCACTGGTAAATATAGAGGTAAGCTACCTTTAAAATGTTTTGCATACAACAAGATTGGTCATATAGCAAAAAATTGTCCTAATGGTGAAAATGGATACAAGAGAGAGAAATTTAAGAAGTACAAGGGTAAAGGCAAGAGAGATTGTCTTGTAGCTATTGACAGTGGTATTACTGATGAAGAATCTAGTGATGATGCTAGTGAAGATATTGTGTTTGTAGCTATTAAGGAAGAAATATCATATCAGAAGGAACTAGTATCTAGAATGGATAACTCTGATGATTGGATCATTGATAGTGGTTGTTCACATCACATGACTAGTGATCGGAGCAAATTTCTTTCCCTGAAGGAATTTGATGGCGGTGTTGTCAGATTTGGAAATGACTCACCATGTATGGTTAAAGGTAAGGGAGTTATTTCTCTTAATGGGAAGAGCAGTGCTAATGATGCCTATTGGGTTGAAGGCCTAAAACACAATCTTTTAAGTGTGGCACAACTTAATGACAAAGGATACCCATTGGAGTTTAGAAATGGAATATGCAAAATCTTTGACAACAAAGGTGAATTGATTGCAACCGGAAAACAGACCAGAGGTAATTTATTTCATCTCAATCCTAAAGTTAGCAACTGTTTGACTGCAAAAATAGATGATGGCTAGCTTTGGCATAGGAGATTTTGTCAATATAAATTTTGACAATATTGTTAAAGTAAGCAAGTCTAAGACAGTAAGAGGTCTACCTCAACTAGACAAACCGGTTAATGCTCTTTGTAAAGAATGTCAACTAGGAAAGATGACTTCTTCAACTTTTAAGAGCAAGTCCTTCTCAACATAGCACTTGTTAGATTTGGTTCATATAGATCTATGTGGACCAATAAGAACAAGAAGCATTCATGGTGAAAAATACTTCATGATCTTCACTGATGATTGTTCAAGGATGATGTGGGTCACATTCTTGAAGGATAAGAATGAAGCTTTTGGTAAATTCAAGGCATTCAGAGCCTTAGCTGAGAAAGAGAGTGGAAAAAAGATAAAATGTCAAAGAATAGATCAAGGTGGTGAATTCACTTCTGTGGAATTCACTAAGTATTGTGATGATAATGGTATAAAGCAGCGGCTTTCTGCACCAAGGACACCACAACAAAATGGTATAGCAGAGAGAAACAACCGGTCAGTGGTTGAAGTTGCTAGGACTATGTTGATACAAGGAGGTGTAACAAAAATATTTTGGAAAGAAGTTGTAAGTACAACTGTCTACACAATGAGCCGAGTTCTGGTGAATAGAGGTAAGGACAAGACCTTATATGAGTACTGGTATGGGAGATCACCCAATGTTAGCTATTTTAGGATATTTGGAAGCAAATGTTTTATTAAAAGAGGTGATTACATAAGCAAGTTTGAAGCTAAGAGTGATGAAGGCGTATTTCTTGGCTATTCCACCAAGAGTAAGGCCTATAAATGCTTCAACAACCGGACACAGAAAATTGTTGAGAGTGCTGATGTTCGTGTAGATGAATGTCTTGAAGTTTTACAAGGAACCAGTTCTGAGGAAGAATGAAGATCCTTGCATTTTTCTTTTGGAACCTGAAACTGTTAAATCAGAAACTGGTAAAGCAAATCTTGATGTACTTGTTCAACTAGAACAAATAAATTCAGAGGAAGATGATAATAAAGAAGCTAAACCTGAAGATAATGATCATGTTATTCCTAGGTATGTGAGATTGAATCACAGTCCTGAATAGATAATTGGGGATAAGGATGTCAGTGTACTAACTAGAAGGAGAATAAGAGAGAACTCTTTCATGATCTCCACCTTTGAACCTAGAAGTGTTAAGGAGGCATTTGGTGATGATCATTGGGTGAAAGCTATGGAGGAGGAGTTGGATCAAATTGAGAAGAACAACACTTGGACCCTGGTACCCTGACCGGTAAAAAAGAATGTTATAGGTACTAAATGGGTGTTTAGAAACAAATTAAATGAATATGGTGTTGTAGTTCGCAATAAGGCAAGATTAGTATGCAAAGGTTATGCACAAGAAGAAGGAGAGGATTATAGAGAAACTTTTGCACCAGTAGCAAGACTGGAAGGTGTTAGAACATTGCTTGCATTTGCAACTCATAAGAAGTTCAAACTATATCAGATGGATGTTAAGTCTACATTCTTGAATGGGATACTAGAAGAAGAGGTTTATATAGAGCAGCTTGATGGTTATGCATTGACAAATAAGGAATACATGGTATGCAAACTACATAAAGCCTTGTATGGATTAAAGCAAGCACCCAGAGCATGGTATGAACGGCTTCATACTCATTTGATGAAGATAGGCTTTTCTAGAACCAGTGATGACAACAACATTTATCTCAAGTCTGAAGGAGATGTAATACTGGTCAGTGAAGTATTTGCAGATGACATTATATTTGGAGGTAATGGTGACATGAGTAATTGTTTTGCAGATGAAATGAAGAATGAATTTGAGATGTCATTAGTAGGGGAAATAAAAAAATTCATAGGCTTATAGATACAGCAAATGAAGAATGGTATTTTCATTACTCAATCCAAGTATGTGAAAGAGGTTTTGAACACTTTCGGTATGCGTGACTGTAAACCAGTTGGAACCCCAATGGTTATAGGTTGTAAATTATCCAAGGAAGATGCATCTAAGTCTATAGATGAAAAGGAATACATGTCAATGATTGGCAAATTATACTATGTTGTTCACAGTCGACCGGATATTGCCCATGCAATTGGTATTGTTGCTAGATTTCAAAAGAATCCAAAGGAGGCACATCTGATGGCAACCAAGAGAATTTTTAAATATCTGAAAGGTACTTTTGACTATGGGCTATGGTATCCATATAGTGGAAATTTTGATTTGAAAGCATACATAAATGCTGATGGGGCAGGAAATATTGATGACCGAAAGAGTACTACCAGTGGAGCATTCTTTCTAGGAGGAAGCCTAGTTTCATGTAGTAAAAAGAAGAGTTGCACTTCACAATCTACTGTTGAAGCTAAGTATGTAGCAGCTTATATGAGTTGCACACAAGCTATGTGGATGAGGCACATTTTGGAAGGTTTGAAGATGGAAATCTCAGAACCAATAAAGATTTTGTGTGATAATACAAGTGCAATAAACATTTCTAAAAAATCATGTTTTGCATGCAAGGACTAAGCACATTGAATTGAAATATCACTTCTTGAGAGAAAAAGTTCAAAGTAAAGATGTTATCTTGGAGCATGTTTCTACCAAGGAGCATCTTACAGATATCTTTACCAAACCTCTGCCTAAGACCACTTTCAAGTATCTTAGAAGTCAATTGGGGGTTGTCCCTCTTCATGAAGTTAGTTGAGCATGATGTTGATTGCATCAGTCCTTGAACCACTTGCAGAATTTTGCATGGATTGATGAAGAAGTGGGTGTATTCCACAGGGGGGCATCAAGTTGCAGAATGATGTTGATGCACAGTGAGTGCAGAATTACATGTTTTACTTTCACTTTGGCATTGTTGTCTAAGGGGGGGAATAATTATGTGATTAAGGAGAACAATTATGTGTCTGATTAGGTGAACCAGTGGCAAGCTGAAGATAGATAGAGCAAGGTGAATAATTGGTAATGTAAACTAGGATTCCTATTCACCAATCTCAACAGCAATCAGAGGCATTGATATTTGTATTGCCATCAATGCCAAAGGGGGAGATTGTTGGCATTTTGAGTTTGTTGGCAATTTGCATAGACATTGCATTAATTATATGTTGTCATTGATGTCAATTGAACCAGTAATGGTATTCATGTTATTGTTGATATTGTTGTTTTTGATATTGGCTAGTAACTGGTAGGAGGAGCTTTGTGGAAGATGTTGTAAACCAGTATGTAAAGTTTGTGAGTTGAACCGATGAACTGGTGTAAAGGGTTAAACCTTTCTATGTAATGTAACCGGTAAACCCTATTAGCTGTTAAACCCTAACCAATCAAGTTTGATGGTTTATTATCTGATAAGTAGTAATGATGGAGACACGTGTGATCATTGTATGATGATATGTTCAAATTGTTTTGGAACATTTGTTTTTTGTCTAGGGAAAGAGCAAAGTGGATTGCATCTAAAGCACAACGCGTGATGAGTTACAAAGTTTGATGAAGCGGTAATCATGGAGTGGTTGGAATTTTCTTGAAGAATGTGAAGAGATTGTCATGATTTCTAACAATCAAGATTGTACTGACTTGTTTGTAATCTCGATGATGAGAATTAGGTTTTTGTTGTGTTACCAACCTAATTGATTTGTATTTAAGGTCCATGAAGTTGTTTGTAAAGAGTGTTGGCAAGATTTATAGAAACCTGTTGAGTGTGTAGTTGCCTAACCAGTGAATAGATATACACTTTGAGTGAAGGTAGATTGAAGCTTAGAAGGATCTGATCAAGAAAATGTAGTGCTACTCAGGCAGATCAAGAAAACCTGTTGTTTTCTTACAATTACAACATAAGTGAAATCCCTTAACCTGGTAAACTCTAACAAGCTTGGTTACTCATTAAATCCTCTAACAAGGTGGTCCATTAGCTTGGAATCTTAAATCCTCCAGTGAGGTTACTCCTAACAGGGTATTGTGCTTTTCATCAAGGCATATTTGTAAATCCCTTAACCAGGTGATTCCTAACCGGAATTAATTCTTAACAGGACTTATTGTAAAGCTTTAATAGGCTTGGCTCCTAACAGAGCGAACTTCATAAGCGTTCAGATAGCTATCCTTGTGAGTCTCATCTCACCGTGGTTTTTACCTATTTGGGTATTCCACGTATAAACATTTGTTTCAAGTGGTGAATGTTTTTGTGGTTGTGATCTTATTTGTTGATTTGGTTAACTTTTGATAAGGCATGTTATGCAGAAGTATTGAGAGTTGAATATGTTGGGTTATGATTGAGCATTGTTGATGTTTACAAGATTGAAGTTGTTTACTGTTGTAAAGCGGAAAATCGCAATCGAACCCTAGTTGTTCTCCCCTCTTCCAACTCCGAGGAGAGAGAAGGGAGGTTCGCTAGGATTCGATGGTTTTCACTTAGGGGAGAGACTTTACATTCAAAAGAGGGGTTGAAACCCACAAGATCCAATCCCACGCAATGCAAGATTGGATGCTAAATGTGTTTCAAGGGTTAAGACAGCAAGGCTACCCTCTTTCGTAAAGAATGTTGATAGGAGAATTAAGCTAAGCATGCATAGAAAGTGATAAAGATTCGCTTATAAACTGAGATAGGAATACAGTATGAAGCTGCGGACCTGGAATTAGCAGTAAAATGTCGATACGGCGCTGTCCTGCAAATTTGAACAAAAGTTGTCAGGACGATGGCGCCCGGCACCACGGTCCTCCGAAAAATCCGCGAAACGAAGGGGGATCTGTTCGTCTCTGCACAAGGATTCCAGATCTTCAATTTCAGCCGCGTACCTGCAACCTACACACAGAAAAGCGAAGACGATTGGGGGGTTAGGGATTAGGGGTTTGCCTTTAGGTCAAACCCCAGTTTTGGAATTAACCAAGAAATGAGCAAGAGCTGTAAATGTAAATGACTGTAAAACAAGTACTAATACCTTGTTCTAAGGATGTTTGTATCCTTATGTGCGAAGGTTTAGATGTTGTATGTTGTATGTTGTAGTAGTATGTTGTATGTAGCATGTAGTATGTGATCTCCTCTTCAATGGTTGAATCCTTGTCTTGAATGCAACACTTAGCCTTGAATGGAGACTTAGAAGGAATGCTTGAATGCTTGAATGCTTGAGTATAGTTTCCACACCTTTTTCATCATGTATGTCTTATTTCTAAATGAGAGAGAAAAATGTAGTTTATATACTTGTCATTTAGGGCTGATAGACTGATTTTCCCAACCTTAGGCCGACCAGGAAAGTTAATTTCCAAATTGCAAACAAAAAGACCTGAGACCCCTTAGGAGACCGGGCCGAAAATAGGACCCAGGGACCAGGGCGCTGGGCGCCCTGGTCCTGGGGACCAGGGCGTTGGGCGCTCTGGTCCCACCTCTCGAGACAACAGGGTGCAAGGAGGTTCAGGCCAGGGTGCTTGAAAAATGCAGTTTTCAGTGTCGTGAGCAAGTTTCAGGGTCTCCATTCAGGTTGCGTGTTGCATCGCCATCGTGAAGACCGAAATGCAGTTGAAATTGCAAGTGTCACAATTTTAGGACGCTACAACTGTTAAAGTTGTCATAACAGTTAAATCAGTTGATGTCAAGTATTCTTATGAATATTGATCTTGATTGAGATATGTTTCCTTTGTTTGACTGAGTTTGAGTTTGGGAACTTTGTATCAGTTTTTCAATATATAGATTCACCCCCCCTCTAAGTATTCTACCGAATACTTATTCTTTCATCATACCATTAATTTAAAGTTCATACCTCTTATACTCACACATGGGAGGAAATTTTTGGACAATTTTTGTCCCTAATAATTTGTGAATTTATGTTTATATAATTCCATAGACACGCTATGACCAACATATTATCACACGTGGCCATTTTGGCCATTTTCTTCCCTCAAATTTACTCCATCATGATGTATGCATTTTATTTGAGAGGTATTACATATATCTATCTTTTTAGTTTTAATTTTTTTATGGTTTCATGCTTGAATGCATCATGGGGGCCAACTACATTGCATCTTCCTGATTGCCTCATGCATCATGATTCAATTTTTATCTCAAATTCAAATAGATTCATGGATCTAACTAGATCAAATCCCATAATTACATCCCTACTCAACCTTCAATGGAATTATTAAGGCCAACTTAGTCATGTCCTCATGATTCCATAGCCCCTTAAATTTAGATGGCTTCATGGAGGTAAAATCAATCACATCCTTGTGATTCCATTTTGGCATAGGTTTATATGGATTCATGGGGGAAAACTAGATCAAGTACCCATGATTCCATTCTAACTTGGGTTTACATGAATTCATGGGGGCTAATTTAGTCCCTCTCGATGATTCCATTTTATCTTAGATTTACATGGCTTCATATGGTCTACCTTGTCACATCATCATGATTTTACTCTAATATAGCTTTTACACTAATTCATATGTGTATTTATTATGGGTGCCAACTTGGTCATATCCTAATGATCACCTTGTTTCAATATTTCATTTACACAACAATTAATTTGTTTTATACTATTGATTCCATGCTCAAGAAATTATAAAATTCTCATGACTATTTAATATGTATTTGTAGGTTCTACTTAAATGAATTTTATGTGCATGCTTGGTTTAGTTACTCTACCAAAACCCAAATAAGTTATGAGGCAACATCCTCAACATGAATCCTAGATTTATCTACTAATGCCATTTATTATATATATAATGTTGCTAAATATAGGGTTGTAGTGCTCAAATTATCTCTTTATGGGTATCCAAAACCTAGTATTGAACCTATCACAAATACCTTCCATCCATCATCATAGAAATAATATTTTTATTTTTATTAGATTTTACCTTCCTAGGCTAGGTCATACCAAAAATTCTATCCCTTGTACTAGACTACACCTGTAACCTATTCTTACCAATTCAAAATTATTTTCTTTCTTTTTTGAGATAGCCCTTTCAAAATTATGACCCTTTCCTATCAACTTGAATGGAAAAATACTTGAAATTGAACAATTAGAACTTTTATGTAATGACAACTCTGGGTCAATACCCAAAATTAAAGAGAGTTGATTCATATTACTACAAAGTATCATAGGGATAACATCAACATCACATCATCAAATAATGTATTTCCATCACCATCTAGGTAGTTTGTGTCTTTAAAGATTTTGACAATAGTGATGATACTTGATTACCATCAAGGAAGTTAATGGGCTTCCATTTATCTATAGTAAGACCCTAAAGTTGCTTCTAACACCCACCAAAATGTCACACATCAGAAAAGAAACATTGAAATGGGTTATATAGATTCATAGGGGAAGATGACATGTCCATTTCATTAGGACATTTGAAGAGTACTAAACTATTGGTATGAATCCATCAAGGACATCATGAATATTGTTGTCGATTTATCTTTTTCGTTTGATCATCAATTCATTATTGTGTCCATACTATTTTGCATTAGTCAAATAGTATCAACTAATTGAAAGAAAAAACAGATAATCACAAATTTAAATTTAGTATCAATTTAATCTTGTTTTATCACTCTCAACTCTTTATTTAATTTTGGTTGTTACTATTTCATATTAGTTCATTAAACCTAAATAACCACAAAGTGTGATTTATTTCCCTACAATGGTGTAGAATGATTAATCTAAAAAACCTCTATAACAAGAAAGTTTGCTTTATATCTTTAATATATGTAAAATTATAAGAGAATATATTGCTATACTTTTCATTTTCCAAATTTCTTTCAAATTAATATTTTTTATATTGTAAATATTATGAAAATCTAGTATTAAAGTATCTCTAAACCTTATTTAATTAGTTTCTTTCTAGTATACTGAATTATGTAATGATACGATGAGGGATTTAGTTGTGTATAATTTTGATTCAATTTTAGTTAATCTATATTTAGAAATAATAATTTACAATCTAAGCAACCTCTCCTTACCCTAAATGATTTAGATAGCATTTATTGCATCTAGATGATGTTTATAATGATGAAGTGTTGTAACTTTTTGGGAGATCATCCATCCTATTATTACAACTTTGACTCGAGAAAGCTAGTAACCATAGAGCTTCGCTCACAATCAAGCTCATTTAGCTTATATTCCATTTACAAAATCTTTAACAAAATTATATCATGATTTATTAATATTTGAATATGCGATTTCAAATAAATTTCCATCAACCTATTGTAAACACCTAAAATTAATTAAATTAATATTTAATTAATTTATGCCTTTCCACATAATTAATTTAATTAAGTGTGTTAGTCCTCTTCCTCTTAAAATTGCTCAAGATTGGAATGGTGGAAGATTAACTTTGATGGAGCTTTGAGAGGAAACCCTGGACCGTCAGGGGTGGGCTTCATTGCTTAGGATTGGAATGGCGACGTTTTGGCTTTGGGGGTGAAGAAATTAGAGGCGGGGATTAACAATGCGACTGAAGCATCAACGAATTTAGCAGGAATAAGATATGGCAAGGTGTTGGGAGCTCAGAGAATACACTTAGAAGGGGACTTCCTAATCATAACTCAAGCAATTATGAGGGGAAATATTGATGCATGACATCTTCAAAATATAATTTTCACCATAGTAGAAGAGTTGGCAACCTTTGAAGACTTTCGAGTATACCATGTGAGAAGAATGGGAAATGTGGAAGCGGGGAAAGGTTTGTACAATGCATTTATGGAAGAGGTTTTTTTGGAATCGATGGTAGTTCTCTAAGAAGTAACTTTTATTGGTCTTGGCATTGTTATTTGCTTGTAATGGTTTCAAAGTAATGTGGTACCACTGTTGAAACTAGGAGCCATGGAAGAAAATTTTACATTGAAAATGAAGAAGCAACTCTATCTGTTCTTTGGCTTTGTATCAGAAAGGAGGCTAAAGAGCATATTTTTGTTTAAGGATGACAAACTAGTGAAGTGTGTACAATTGATTCTGGGCAACTCGTTTGGTGATTTGAGACATAGATACTGAAAAACACATGGATGTATACTCCCTAATTATGGTGTGGGGCTTGGATCTAGAGAATTCAGTGGAGCGGGTTAAGCGGGTAATGGAGGCTATAGGCCTGCAGGAATACCTTTTGGGAATGGATTCGATCTTGGAATGGGTGATACCTAGTGTGGGTTTTGATGTGAGAGAGGAATTGAGAATTTGCACCATGAGGTTTTCGATAGATGCATTCCATTTGTTACATGGCCTGAAGGGCGATACAAGACGTGTTGTAGAGATGAGGTGAGATGGGGTTGGGAAGCTTTAAAGGTTTTTGTGTAGCTGACGGAGGTTGAGGTAGATTTGAACCAAGCCAAAGAGGAGGCAAGGCTCGTGAGCATTGAAAGTTGTGACTGAGAAAGAGGAAGGCAGATGATGAGTAAGCTTTAGCAGTAATCCCATGTAGTTCAAGCTAAATTTTTGTAAGCTTTAATGGTTTTTGTTTATATGATCGGGTGTGGTTAATCCATGTATGTAAAATGGCCTTTTTGTGGTCAAACAACGAATAGGGTTTTTAATTTCCTTGTTAAATCTGAATTGTAACTGTAGTCACATAAATCTGTCCACTTAATTAAATGAATACTTAGTATTTATTTGATTATTTAACCATCAATTAATAATTAATTAAATTAATATTTAATTAATTCATCTTAACCCTCTTCTCCTATTAATTAAATAAATTATTCAATTTATTTGATTTAATTCACTTAACCAAATTCAGACCATTAATTAAATAAATAAATCATATTTATTTAATTAAATATTCTCTCACATTTAAATAAATTAATATTTATTTAAAACCCCCAAAATCCCACCTCTCACATTTAAATAAATTAACATTTATTTAAATCACCTTTATCCTCCACCCACTTGCATTTTCCTACAAATGCAAGTTGCACAATTATTTTAAATAAATAATTTATTTAAATCACCTTTATCCTCCACCCACTTGTATTTTCCTACAAAAGCAAGTTGCACAACTATTTTAAATAAATTATTTATTTAAAATCCTATTTATCCTCACCCACTTGAAACCTTTAATGGTTTCCCTTAAAGTCTTCAAACTTGATGGCTTTAAAAAGTCTTCAAACTTGATGGCTTCCCTTAAAGTCTTCTTAAGACTTTAATGGTTTTCCTTAAAGTCTTCAAGCCTTTAATGGTTTCCCTCAAAGTCTTCAAGCATTTTAATGCTTTATCTTCTTTTTCTCATTTAAATAAATTAATATTTATTTAAATATTTATCCAAATGCAACTTACACCATTTAATTGAAATAAATGATTTTATTTTAATTGAAAATACCAAAATTTCTCCCACTTGCATTTTCCTACAAAATCCACTTGTATGCCTAAACCCCTTCTAAATTCTTCTAAACCCTTCCTAATTAGCCTAATCCATCCCCTAAATATTGTCACATTCCTAAGCAAATTGGAGTCACTTCTCAAAGACTCCAAAGTCTTTGAAAAGCAATTAATGCTTTGTGTGTTCAACAAATTAACCCTCAAAGTCTTGGATAACCTTTGAAAGCTTCCAACCTTCAACCACTTAATCCCCAAAGTCTCCAATAACCATTAATGGTTAATTCAACCCTCCCACATGGTTAAAACATTTGTTTTGACTCAACCTCTACCCAACCCAAAGGTCTCATCAGGCCATTAATGCTTTGACCATGATTATCTCTTAAACATTTGCACAAAGGTTTATCCTTGGATTAACTCTTAATCCAGTGGGTAATCTTAATTTAGACTTGACCCTTACCTTCTAGATAACCATGAGGTCTTCTCAGGCCTTTAATGCCTCCAACCTCTTCTCTCAACCCAATCCTATGTTGAAACTTGTCACCATTTTATTGGTGCCAATTGTGCACATGGATCCCCAACTTTCAATCCTAACCCTTGTTAAGATTGCTCAATCTTAACCCTTCATTTCCCTATTTCTTCTATAAATAGAACCCTTCTCCTCAAGCAAAAAGAGAAGCATTTTAGAGTATTGTTGTTATACTGGCATTAGCATAGAGCTTTTTCATAGCATCACTATCTACTCTAGCATAGTATTTAGCTTTTCATTTCATATTTGAAGCTTAGTATTAAATCTCAATCCTCCATAAGCATCCATAGTGCAAAAAGCTGCTGAGAGCTACACTCATTTGGGACTTGGAGAGGAGAGGAACAAGGGAGGAGCAACTATGAGCATCTTGATTAGCTATTTCATTTTATGTTTATATGCTTTCTATTTCATGCTTAATATCTCTCTTGATATGCCTGTTTAGGATAATCTTTTGTTGCTAACACTAACGTTTGTTTCTTGTGCTCTTGTGTGTGTTGCCATCAAATAGATTTTCTAATCCTTTTTGCAGAGCATCATTTGGTGAACCCGACGTGAATCCAAACAACAAAAAGATCAACTTTTTTTTTTTTAACCAATAACATGTTTGAATGTTGAAAATGTCACACAGGTTGCGCTTTTGACACTGTTTTGGTGCGTTTGACATTATTTTGGCAGTATTCACTCTGTTTCAGTGCTTTTCCCTTCTCTGTCTTTCCCTTTCTTTTAGTGCGTTTCTGTTAAATAGTGCCTCTGTTCAAACGCAGACTAGCGCTATTGTAACAAAACGTTGTACAAATCACCTTGTAACCAAAAAAAAAAAATTAGGCTTGTAGAAGCCCACCAAATAGGCGGATTTTACTAACTATTTTTCTCTTTTGTGCAGATTTAAATTAGATTAAAAAGTAGATTTATATTTTTTACTAACTTGTTTTTTGAAGTTGGTTTTAAAAATGAATTCACTTTTTATTTTGGTTTAAAATTAACTTCACATTTCAAATTTGGCCTTTTAAAAAAAGAATCACACATTTGTTTGGGACTCTTAAAAAGAATTTCATTGTTCCAAGGTAAAAAGAACCACAAACTTATACAAAAACAACTTTTTTTTTTTTTTTGCAAGTTAGGAAACAAACTTCGTTTTGGTGCTTAAAATCAACAAGGCAAATTTTATTTCTTGCATCAAGATAAAACTCAATCCACACTTCCATTTTTGGTGCAAATAAAATTCACAATCAACTTGTCTCATTTTCAAAACAATTTTACTTCATGCAAACGTGTTTTTCATTAAGTTGACCAGGATTTTCAAATTCTAGTTTACTCAAACAATTGCCTTTGAAAATTAAAAAGAACACCATGATTGTTGGAGCAACATCTCCAAATAGTTAGATCACATTGCAATGATAGATTAAAAAGAACAAGTGTTTTTCGTGCTTGGCACACTTGTGCAAAGAGTTGGTCGAGTGGTCCTACCTCTAACACACACTATCCTCTCCCTTGGCTCTCGTGGTCCTAGGTGCAAGAGAAAAGTGTTAGTAACGCTCAAATTTTATCTTTTTAAGAGAGGCCTGCCAAGGGATCGATACTCTTGGGAACGACCTCGATCGGTAAATCCTTCGAGCCGCTATAGAAATCAGGTGAGAGCGAAAGCTGTAGCCTTGGGTATAGCTGTTCCTACAGTGTAACTGGCCGAAAGGACAAATGGGCCCCACCACTAGTTACAAGGCTCTTAAGTGAGTCACTGCAGAATGAACTTATGTCCAAAAATATCGAACATGACTAAACACCTTTAAGTAGTAGCCCACCCGTTCTATTGATTGAGGATATTTGAGATATAATTTAGTGCAAGAGCATAGATGGTTTTGCTCCCAAGATACTCACCATACATATTTCCTTGAGTAGAAACATAGCTTTTTGAAAAGTCACTTGTGGTTTGATAAAAGTGGTGACTCCCCCATCATAGGGATCATCTATTTGTTATGCTCGTGCAAGACTTAGTATATCACATCCTTACCTGCCACAGCGGGATTCATAAGGTATGTAGTACCAAAGTCGAAGAAATATCAAGATGTGGGCTAAATTTATCACAACTGGCCACTTGACCTTAGGGATAAAAAGTGTTTGAAGTGTGTTCGTTTTACAGACCTAGTGCAAATTGAGCCGACTTCAGGCTTTGGAATTACACCTTAAAATAAATCTAAAGGAAGGGTCAAAAACAAGTCCAAGGATTGGGTTGATCTAGACCCATACTCATTTGTGCCTTTGAGGCTACAATCTTGTGTTTGTGTGCTTGCTTTGTTTTCTTGTCAAAGAAAAATCAGAAAATCAATCCCAAAAACAAAGTATTCATCCAACATCTGTCAACACAACCAAAAATACCAAAAACAAAGTGCAAACAAACAAAGAGTCAAAAATTTATGACCATTCTTCACATCTTGCGAAAGAAGAAGTGTCATCAGAATATTACCTTGAAAAGAAGACCATTAAGCTCAAAGGCTTTGATCAAAAGGAGGAAATTCTTCTATCTCAATAGACAAATCTTTGTCTCACATAGAGTCTTTCTACATCGCATGCGTCTCTATCTTCAAGGTAAAACAAACGAGTTTGATTCCGAATCATTGAACCGCAGAGCTTTTATGCAATATAGAGCTCTGAGTTATCACAAAAATCAAGGAGGAAAGATTAATCCCAACTTCTTCCCAAACATCTGTATCACCTACAACACAGCTCGAGAAGTGCCACCAACGTCTGAAAGGGAAGAAGAAGAGTTTGTCCCATTTGTGACACAAAGTTTTTATTGAAAGTTGAAAACATTTTCATCCATCATCCCACTCATACATCATCACTTCATCATCAATCCATCCCAACTCTCGAAACATTAAGAGGTTCTTGTCCCAAGATTCCTTTTTAGATATTGCTTGAAATCAAACACATCACATCACTTTTAGATTGTTTCTACATCTAGGATAAGCTCATCCTAAGAGACACATCTACGCGGGTTAAAACTAGTTCATGAGTGAATCCTCTCATTGCTAGGTAGTCAAAATCTGTAACACATCTCAGATTTCTCTACACCTTATCACATCCAAACTTATCAAACAAACAAGCAATTCAAAGAAGGAATTTCGGTTACATCTACCTTAAAGTGCTAGAGATCCACATACAACACAAATCACCAATCATCAATCTTTCATTTCATCACCAACTCATCATCATCTTCAATCAACTTCAAAACAAACTTGCAAACAAAATGGCTCAAACCCGATCGCGATCAAGGCAACGAGAAATAGAAATTGAGGAAGAAGAGGACAATCTCAATGAATTTCAAGAAGCACTTGGAGGAAATGTAAATGATGAAAACCCAAGTACTCCTACTCCGTCAACAATCGAAAGGGTTCAGCATAACCCTCATTTTAACAGATTATTTGATGAAATACTAAGGAGCAATGCGGATGCTCACTTCTTAAGACTTGCTCAAGAAGGAGCCAAACTCCCCTCAGACTTTGATCTTGCCCAATTAAGACAAGCATCAGAAAGACAAAGTCACCATGAGGAGGAAAGGCGTAGAGATCCCATCAGATATAACATCCCTCGAGGTAACCCACCACCTCCTCCTCCAAATGAAATGGAGATGTTGCGGCAACAAGTTGAGAATCTCGCCCAACAACTTCATAGTGGTGTTAAAACCAATCAATTTTCACTTAACGAC
The DNA here is from genome assembly GCF_030272615.1 of Cryptomeria japonica. Lineage (NCBI taxonomy): Eukaryota > Viridiplantae > Streptophyta > Pinopsida > Cupressales > Cupressaceae > Cryptomeria > Cryptomeria japonica. The sequence continues at coordinate 269,067,405 of NC_081406.1, forward strand.
ATCTGTCCCTATCCGTTTGATAGGAATCTTTATATGCCACCCTTTCCACGCGGGTTCGAAACACCCAAATTTGAAAAATATAGAGGAAAGGGAGATCCCCGCGATCATGTCCGAGAATTTCATTCCGCTTGTCTCGAAGTTGCATATGAAGACACATACTTAATGCGCCTTTTTCCCCAAAGCTTGGGAGGAACAACCACATCATGGTTTTCCCGACTACCAGGTGGCATAAGAACATTTGAGGAACTCATCCAGAAGTTCCTATCTCATTACTCTTATAATATTGAACGCGACATCACCATGGTTGATCTATGCAATACCAAACAAAAACCAGGTGAATTATTCGCAGTATTCCTGCAACGATGGCGCCAAATGTCTAGCAGACGTTCTCTTCAGTTACCTGAACGAGAACTAGTGGAAATTTTCATTTCCAACTTAAACGAAGAAATGGAATTTCACCTGGATGTCAAAGACACAGACTCTTTTAACGATATGATCACCAAGGGTATAAAATGTGAAAGGGCACTCATCAAAAAAGGACTCATCAAAATCTTTAATGAACCAAAAGATGCTCCTCGCCCGCGCTTCAATAGCGATAAACCGAACTTCTGGAACAAGAATAAGAACATCGTCAACGATGGAGTTGTGGATGCTCGGACTGTCCAAAATGCACAACCTGTGGTTCGGTTTGCAGGACAAAATCCTCCACCTCAAAATAACACAAATGTTCCTCTTAATCAAGGTCGCATCACATCTCATGATGAACCAAGACCTCGTCCACAAAAACAAAAACGCACATACACTCCCTTAGGGGAACCCATTGAAACAGTGTTGCGACAACTCCTCTCTCAAAATTTGGTCACTCTACCTAAGCTATCAAACTATGAGCCTCAAGTCAAACCGGCATGGTGGAGAGATACTGAACATTGTGAGTTCCATCAAGGAAGAGGACATAAGACAAGTAATTGTCATCGATTGAAAGATCTCATTCAGGATCTTATTGACCGAGGAGAAATTGAAATTGAAGGACATGACCCAAAAACAACCAATAATGATCATCAGATGTTCAAGAATCCACTTCCATCACAAGATCAAAGGGGTCCTTCCACTTCCAGACGAGGTCCTGATACAACTGATTATACGCAGGCTGCGTATAATTACACTGTCAATCACCTGTATGATGCCAGTGAACAAATTGCAACTATCACCTTCAAAAATCCCACCTCAAATTGCAATGTTGTTACGCGTCACGGCAAAGTTACCATCAAGGCAGCTCCACAAGGCACCACCTCCATCCCAAAGCAGTACAATCTTGTGGAACAATTAGACAAAACGCCTGCGCCTATATCCATTTTAGAGCTGTTACGCCTATCGCCATCTCATAAAACAATCTTGGATCAAGCACTCCAAGAGGCGTCAGTCCCTGCAAACTTGAATACAGACCAATTTCAAGCCATGGTTGGAAATCTAAAGTCATCACCTTGTCTCACTTTTTCTGAAAGCGACAACTCTTCTTTCTAACAACCTCATAACGCCTCACTCCACATTGAAGGCTTTGTCAACCAACACAGGATCAAGCGAGTCTTGATCGATAATGGAGCAGGCCTAAACATTTGCACACTTCAGTTGGTCACAGCATTGGGATATGCAATAGAATCAGTGGATCCTCGTAAGAAGATCACCATCAAAGCCTATGATGATGCAGAGCGTTCATCCAAAGGAGCTGTGGTACTACCAATCCGAGCGGGCCCTGTGGTAAAGCATATCATTTGTCAGGTTCTGGACCTTCCTCTGCCATATAATCTATTATTAGGGAGACCTTGGATACATGCCATGCAAGCTGTTCCATCTACCTACCATCAATGTATCAAGTTCCCACATAACGGGGTCGAGATCACAATCCTGGGCGATGCAAATCCCTTTGCATTTTGCCATAATATCAACCATCAACCAGAGATTACCGTTCCTAATAATAGAGAAGCCATTTCCTCCACATCATATATAAACCCCGCCTCTCTTGCCAGTTCAAACACCCCTATGCCCAAGCAAGAAAAGCTAAAGATGAAAGTAGCAGAGGAAGGTCCTGGAGAATATAACTTGAGTCAGCTCTTTTGTGTGGGAAAAATGCCCACTTCTCCTAGAACACATGGTAAACCACAGCAGTTGCTCCAGCAACCACTAATCACGCCTGCATGTGCCTTAATGCCTTTCATTCTTGGAAAGAGTCAAGAGGAAGAGACACAAGATGAGGACCTAGCGGACTGGATCTATAAAGATCCCATCACCACTGACAAACCACAAGTTACACTTCCTACGGAACAATATGGCAAAGGCCTCCTCATTATGCAAAGAATGGGATATGATGGTCAGAGTGCTTTGGGATACTGCAAACAAGGACGACACGAATCGCTGCTACCAGAATTCAAGCCCAAAGGTAATACAGGCCTAGGTTTTGAAAAAGAGATCCTTCCTAAACTCAGATTCAAAGGAAAACCTAGCAAACCATTTTGCCCACCTACTGCAAAGAGGACACCTTTCATAATCAAAGCACCATCAAACACTATCCCCACTGCCCCATCGAGGCTCACAAACCCACCACAACCATCTACAATGCCAATCATCCCACCAAACGAACCAGTAATCCCATCAATAACACCAATAGCAGCAGCAACTGTATCAGAACCCGCTGCAACATATATGGCGCCAGTAATTCCAGCAGAAGCCACTGAGTCACCATTACCGATACTTCCAGTGACAAATCCATTAAACCCCATCACAATTCCTGCAACACCGATCACTACAAGGATACATAAACCAATCACACCTGCCGTGTTTAACTCCAAAGACATCCCAGTATGGTATAGCAATCGGATGCTGGAGAGTGATTCAGAGACCGACTCACATGAGTGGGAATTCGATTCAGTGCAACTTAACACTTCAGATGAGGAAGACACATCACCACCTCCACCCCGCAAAGACATCCCTGTTTACGGAGAAGCACAGATAAAGACCACTTGGGTACCTGAGCTGGAAACATCTTCCACAGACCCTACGTCTCATCCTACGCCTGATTCTGACAGGGAGAGTACCATCAACGACCTTCACCACACCGTCTTAACCCTCACTGATACATCTCCCGCACTTAACTTAATCGATGAAGTAATGCCCATTATCCACCCTGAACTCATTGAATGGAACCAACCAAATCCCCCATGTCTTGACCTCTTCCAGAACGATGAGGCTATCATTGACTTTTTGGAATTAAGGGATAATCTACCAAGCGGGGATCACAAAGCTGGATTCGCCATTGAACTTAATAGCGCAGCATACTTCGGGGCGGATGCCAAATCCTTCAGCTGCAAAAATATAACAATAAAACATGGATCTTCCAGTGAAAACCACACTGTGGCACTATTTGATCCGACAAAAGTAAAAAGAAAGAGCGTATCCAATGGTGAAAACCTCTCTGAGGCGCCTGAGGATGAAGGGTTTGACATCCTCCCTGCTAGTACACAACAGGAACGATCAACGATTCTTATCGAGGAAACCAAAGAATACAATGTGGGGACTCCTGAAAATCCTCATATCATACATCTGGCATCTCTTCTCACTCCAGAGGAACAGCCTCAATTTATAGAGTTCTTCCAACAGCGTCAGATCAACTTTGCATGGTCATATGCAGACATGCCTGGGCTTGATCCTGATTTAGTCATGCATCATCTCACAGTAGCAAAAGGAGCCAAACCTATCAAGCAGAAGCTTCGTAAGATGCATCCTCAGATTGCCGTGCTAGTCAAAACAGAACTCAAGAAACTCCTGGATGTTGGTTTCATTAGACCAATTGATTATGCAGAATGGATCTCCAACATTGTACCAGTTGGCAAACCAAAAGGGGGCATCCGCATTTGTACAGACTTCAGAGATCTGAATAAGGCATGTCCTAAGGATGACTTCCCTCTACCAAATATCGACATCATAGTAGATTTGATAGCAGGACATGCCATGCTTTCACTCATGGATGGCTTTTCAGGATACAATCAAATAAAGATCGCACCAGAGGACCAACATAAGACAGCCTTCACATGTCCATGGGGCACATACTGCTGGAATGTAATGCCTTTTGGTCTAAAGAATGCAGGAGCGACCTATCAAAGAGCAATGACCACCATCTTCCATGACATGATGCATACTATAATGGAAGATTATGTGGATGATTTACTAGCAAAATCACTTACTAGAGAAGGACATCTTCACATCTTAGATAAAATCTTTGATAGACTGGAACAATACCATGTTCGACTCAACCCAAAGAAATGTGTCTTCGGAGTGACCTCCGGGAAGCTTCTAGGATACATTGTCTCAAGCAAAGGCATTGAGGTCGATCCAGCAAAGGTTAAAGCAATCATGGACATGCCACCTCCAAAGAATATCAGTCAGCTAAGAACACTACAAGGACGACTTCAATCTATCCGCAGATTCATTGCACAATTGGCTGATAAGTGTCACCCATTCACACACCTGCTACACAAGAACATCCGCTTTCAGTGGGATGACAGATGCCAGCAAGCATTTCAGACACTTAAAGACTATCTCATGAATCCACCATTGCTGATGCCACCAGATCCAAGTAGACCATTGTTACTCTATATCTCGGCGACAAGTACAGCATTGGGTGTACTACTGGCACAACATAATGCGGAAGGTAAAGAGTGTGCTATTTACTACATCTCTCGCACACTGGTTGGCTATGAACTCAATTACACACCTATTGAGCGAGCTTGCCTAGCAGTAATCTTGGCAGCCACTAAATTGCGACACTATCTATTAACACACAAGGTACAACTCATCGCAAAGATTGATCCACTCAAGTATTTACTCAGCAAAGCAGCATTGACAGGTCGCTTGGCCAAATGGGTAATGATTCTAAGTGAATTTGACATTGAGTATGTGGACCGTAAAGCTATCAAAGGTCAAGTTATTGCAGATCAGTTGGCCGATGCACCACTCATAGGCGATCATCCCCTCATTTCCAATTTTCCAGATGAAGAGATATTCATGCTCACAGAAGTACAACCATGGAAACTATATTTTGATGGTTCATACACTAGGCACGGCTCGGGGGCAGGCATTTTGTTTATCACACCTCAAGGTGATAGCATCCCGAAGTCTTACAGGCTCACATTTCCATGCACAAACAACATAGCAAAGTATGAGGCTTTGATCACAGGACTCAGATTAGCCATACAATGGAAATTACAAGAACTACAAGTATATGGCGACTCGCAACTGGTCATTCGACAAGCAACAGATGAATATCAGACCAAAGATGATAAACTCATGCCATATAAGCAAATGGTGGACACTCTAAAGACATCATTTACTACTATCACTTTTGAGCAGATACCAAGAGATCAGAATCGAGCTGCTGACGCTATGGCTACCATCGCATCTCTACTAGATCTTCCACAGAATTCAACACGCTATGAGTTCTTGGTAGAACAGCTTTGGATCCCCGCTTATGATATCCCCGAATCTGACATGATATGTCACCTTGTCGGTTCTGAATCCCCATGGTACGGTGAGTTCTACACCTATCTCCGTGATCACACCCTTCCTCCCAACCAATCAAATAACCAACGAAAAACCTTCATTCGCCAAACTGCTCGATATACCATTATTGCCGAAACCCTATACCGACGTAGTCTTGATGGTACTCTCCTTCGATGTCTGGAACAAGATGAGATAACAAAGGCTTTGGAAGAGGTACATGAAGGAATTTGCGGGACTCACTCAAGTGGTCCATCACTAGCCAAGAAACTCCTGCGAGCCGGATATTATTGGCCATCTATGGAAAAGGATTCCTACTACTTTGTCAGGAAATGCAAGAAATGCCAAGTTCATGGCGACCTGATACATGCACCAGCTCAAGAACTGCAACCAATCACAACACCATGGCCTTTTTGTCAATGGGGCCTTGACCTTGTGGGTAAAATCCATCCATCTTCATCCAATGGCCATAAATTCATTATTACCGCCACCGAATATTTCACCAAGTGGATCGAAGCTGTTCCACTTACCCAAGTCACCGGCAAGCAGATCGCCTCATTCATCCTCAATTACATCATCTGCCGGTATGGTGTGCCCATGTCCATTGTCACAGATAATGGTCTTCCTTTCAAAAATCAGGATGTTCGTGAGCTTTGTGAGAAATTTCATATCCAACACCGCTTTTCCACTCCCTATTACCCACAAGGCAATGGTCAGGCCGAAGCATCCAATAAAAACGTATTAAGAATCCTAAAGAAAATAGTCAATGATGCCGGTCGTGATTGGCATGTTCAATTGAATCCAGCGCTATGGGCATATCGAACTAGCATTCGGACCCCTACAGGTGCAACTCCTTATTCATTGGTCTATGGTGCCGAAGCTATCTTACCTATTGAGGTTGAGATACCATCATTACGAGTTTCCTTGCATAATCTCATTGATGATGAAGCATACAGAGTCTCACGCCTTCAGGACTTAGAGTTACTTGATGAGAAGCGACAAGCTGCATACAATCACCTCAAAGCCTATCAGCAGCGCATGAGTAGAAGTTACAATCACCGAGTTAGATCTCGTACATTTGAGGTAGGTGATCTTGTTCTTCGAGAAAATCCTCGCAACCAACCAAATAGAGAACATCAAGGCAAGTTTGAATCAAACTGGCTGGGCCCATATGTTGTCACTGCTGTATTCGGGTCCGGGGCATATCAGTTGGCTACATCAGACGGAGAACTGCTCGCAGATCCAATCAACAGCATGCACCTCAAACGGTTTTACACATAAGCTGTACAGAGCATCAGGCTCCCCTGCCTATCAGAAAAATGTCCTGAAGAAAATATAAAAACATTCAAAAAAGTAAAGAAAAATCATGCATCCAAACGGTGAACAACCACTCCGGTGGCACCTTGGGTAAGAACGATGGTGAAAACCTGGCAAACAGGCGCCACTCGTAAAGGCTATGGCTCCATTATCTTTCAGACTTGTGGCGATCACATCTACTTCATACATACATCCATCCATCCATCAACCATGGCTTGTTATTCCTCTGCAATTATGATAGTACTCCATACATCTTGCATCCCGCTTTTTCATAGTCATGTCTAAAACTGGGGGCAATGCCTTTAACCTATTGATGGAAGTGGATTCTACATTGTCTTATGATTCATTAAGTTCTTCATTCAAACAATCATCAAAAATCCAAAAACATTCAAAAATATCTCGCAAAAATACCAAAAACATTCAAAATAATTCAAAATCCAAAAACATCGACAAAACCATTGAAAAATCACACAAAAACATGGCAACACCTTGTACATACTCATCCATGCAGATACCAAAACAAACATTGCGACAAACTACTCACACAATGACCATTTACCAAACAACCACACAATCCACATCAACAATCCAAAACTGTCTTTAAAAACAAGGATGCATCCTTCCTTACCAAAACAAAGACAAGATGACATTTTCTTTGACAAGAAAATTATGTTAAGCTATCAAATACTTGGTTGATTTGTGAGTACAATCGTTCGTTTATCTGTATCGGGATCTTTTCAACATTGTTTTGTATCGTTTGTGCATTATTTCCGATGAAGTACTGGGGCATGTACTAATGGTGTCTACATGGGAAGTTCACCAAGCTACATGATCTTATGCAAAATGCAGTCATAGATCATTACGGCTTGCTGACTACAGCGTATACCTCGACCATATGAGCATGAACCATTACCAAGGATCCATATTCTTTATTCTTTATGTATATATTGTTTGTTTGCAGGTACAATTCTCTTTCTTTGGTTCCTCCTACCTCATCCAAACTGGATAAAGGTTTTATCTCTTATTACGGTATGCACTTGTCTCAGGATATGATCAGCCTAAGATCAAGGAGGACGATCCAAGTCATGCATGAAAGGAGATAATCCTTGTCTGTTCCGCAAGCAATACTCAGGTCAACTTGATCCATTATATCAAGTTGCTTGTATTAACTTGCTATATCAAATCCATGTAAGAAATACTTTGGTCATCTTGAATCATTATGTCAAGATGCTTGTATTCTCTTCCAACATTTTAAAGCTCAATGATGAAAATAGAGCACTATGGATTGTCATTCCATCTCATTTGTATATATTGCATTTCGTTGCATTCCACCCATCCATACATTCATAATAGCTGCATATCATGCATACATAGTCATAATAATGCATACTCTATTTTCCTCTTCTTCCATAGGACTCGGTCCTAGTCCTCCGTATCTTCTATCTAACATCAAATCCCCCCTCACCCTCCCTATCTTGATCATCAACATCATCCTAATCCCTTCATCGCTTCCCATCCTCACTCATCCACAAAATTAAGCCAGTTACTCTATCTACACAGATACATCGACTCCCACACACCTAGACTATCAACAGATACTCTGATCAAGTATCTTCGGGTCTCAACAGGTAATCGATCATGGTAATCCTAGACTACATCAGACATTTATCATAATGACCTAGTCTCAACGGGATTGCCATGATTCCCCACAACCATCCATCACACGCACATACTATCAATTGATCAACCAATCAAACACAATCCAACGGACAATTACATCAATTGTCTACGTCTCAACGAGTATTTTGCTTCATATACCTTGACTTCATCGGACAATTACATCAATTGTCTAAGTCACCATCAGGTCACTTTGATTCACTTACTCAGACTTTATCATGTCCAAGCGACCAACTGACATCAACTGTCACGCTTTGACTTGACCGGGGCAATTCAACCAATTGCACCAGATTGTCCAACCAATTTTGATCAATTGTATAGCATAAATCAAAACCCCACACTACATCTGCTATGTATCTCTTGCATGACCTCAGGGTACTCGCTGGCTTGTTGTTTCTTCATATTCACTCCATTTTCTCCCATTCTTTCATCATTAGTTCTAATTTCTTCTATTCTACCTCCCCTTCGCTTTTCATTCTTTTTCGAGAGATCGCCCGATTTTTCAAAAAAAATCGGCCCATCCCTCGAGGGGGCATACCACCCATTAAATTTACATTTTATGGGGCATTTCTTCACACCTATTTTTCTTTCTTTGAAACGACGCGATAAACCGCACCGTCTCAAAGAGGGGCAAATGTAGTCACATAAATCTGTCCACTTAATTAAATGAATACTTAGTATTTATTTGATTATTTAACCATCAATTAATAATTAATTAAATTAATATTTAATTAATTCATCTTAACCCTCTTCTCCTATTAATTAAATAAATTATTCAATTTATTTGATTTAATTCACTTAACCAAATTCAGACCATTAATTAAATAAATAAATCATATTTATTTAATTAAATATTCTCTCACATTTAAATAAATTAATATTTATTTAAAACCCCCAAAATCCCACCTCTCACATTTAAATAAATTAACATTTATTTAAATCACCTTTATCCTCCACCCACTTGCATTTTCCTACAAATGCAAGTTGCACAATTATTTTAAATAAATAATTTATTTAAATCACCTTTATCCTCCACCCACTTGTATTTTCCTACAAAAGCAAGTTGCACAACTATTTTAAATAAATTATTTATTTAAAATCCTATTTATCCTCACCCACTTGAAACCTTTAATGGTTTCCCTTAAAGTCTTCAAACTTGATGGCTTTAAAAAGTCTTCAAACTTGATGGCTTCCCTTAAAGTCTTCTTAAGACTTTAATGGTTTTCCTTAAAGTCTTCAAGCCTTTAATGGTTTCCCTCAAAGTCTTCAAGCATTTTAATGCTTTATCTTCTTTTTCTCATTTAAATAAATTAATATTTATTTAAATATTTATCCAAATGCAACTTACACCATTTAATTGAAATAAATGATTTTATTTTAATTGAAAATACCAAAATTTCTCCCACTTGCATTTTCCTACAAAATCCACTTGTATGCCTAAACCCCTTCTAAATTCTTCTAAACCCTTCCTAATTAGCCTAATCCATCCCCTAAATATTGTCACATTCCTAAGCAAATTGGAGTCACTTCTCAAAGACTCCAAAGTCTTTGAAAAGCAATTAATGCTTTGTGTGTTCAACAAATTAACCCTCAAAGTCTTGGATAACCTTTGAAAGCTTCCAACCTTCAACCACTTAATCCCCAAAGTCTCCAATAACCATTAATGGTTAATTCAACCCTCCCACATGGTTAAAACATTTGTTTTGACTCAACCTCTACCCAACCCAAAGGTCTCATCAGGCCATTAATGCTTTGACCATGATTATCTCTTAAACATTTGCACAAAGGTTTATCCTTGGATTAACTCTTAATCCAGTGGGTAATCTTAATTTAGACTTGACCCTTACCTTCTAGATAACCATGAGGTCTTCTCAGGCCTTTAATGCCTCCAACCTCTTCTCTCAACCCAATCCTATGTTGAAACTTGTCACCATTTTATTGGTGCCAATTGTGCACATGGATCCCCAACTTTCAATCCTAACCCTTGTTAAGATTGCTCAATCTTAACCCTTCATTTCCCTATTTCTTCTATAAATAGAACCCTTCTCCTCAAGCAAAAAGAGAAGCATTTTAGAGTATTGTTGTTATACTGGCATTAGCATAGAGCTTTTTCATAGCATCACTATCTACTCTAGCATAGTATTTAGCTTTTCATTTCATATTTGAAGCTTAGTATTAAATCTCAATCCTCCATAAGCATCCATAGTGCAAAAAGCTGCTGAGAGCTACACTCATTTGGGACTTGGAGAGGAGAGGAACAAGGGAGGAGCAACTATGAGCATCTTGATTAGCTATTTCATTTTATGTTTATATGCTTTCTATTTCATGCTTAATATCTCTCTTGATATGCCTGTTTAGGATAATCTTTTGTTGCTAACACTAACGTTTGTTTCTTGTGCTCTTGTGTGTGTTGCCATCAAACAGATTTTCTAATCCTTTTTGCAGAGCATCAGTAACTGTTTAAATGAGCAAATTTTTGGAGCTCAAATTGATCATGTAATGGGTTTGGGGTTGATGGTTTGGAAGGGTGGTTTAGTTGGCAGGTTTTTGTTTTATATGGGTGGTTTTTTTGGGTGGCTGGAAGTTAAACTTTCTTATGCAAGATGTAGACTCTTGTTTTTAATAATAAATACTCTTATTACTGACCGAAAAAAAATCTCTAAACAATATCTTTCAACTATAAAATTTATTTTTATTTTGAATTTGTCCAATATATTATTACTTTTTAATAAAATATATAACTAAAACAATACATCTTAGAATTACACTTTCTTTTTAAAATAAAAAAACCACAAACACACACACACAAAGAAATGTGATGAGTTTTAGGGAAATCATAATTATATCATCTTATAAAAAGTATTTCTAAAGCCCAACATGAAGCAAAGAACTTTTTAAAGAAAATTAAATACATACCTTTCACCTACTTAACAATTCAATGTTATACATCATATCACTATGCACATTGATATTTTAATGGAGGAACCATCCAATAATTTAGAAGCTATTGACCAAAATGATCTAGAGCAACCAAAAGTAGTTAACGTGGTAAAAAATGAAGCTACAAAACACATTATCTAAAGATAAGATTAATGTGGTTGTTATATGACCGGGGTTGCTACACCAACATTCTTATATTTTGTTTTAATGCCTTTAGGTGAAACCAATAATAAAAACACCAAGCTTTTCCATATAGTTTATTGCACTTGATCATCAATAGAGTTGTTTTACTCTTCAGATTCTCTGTTGAATCCAATGTCGTCTGCATAAATCTTAGGAGAGAAATTTGCAGGTGTGGAATTGAGTGATGTAGATAACCCATTTCATGATAATATGCATGGATATTTTGACAAGAATACCATGTGGAGGCATGAAGCTCCTCCTTCTTATACTCTAGTCAACACTCTCTTTGAAAGATCCAGAACCAAGGTGTCTTAGATCAATGAATTCTTTTCTTTTTATGGTATTCAAGATTTCATAGTCATGGGATGAGATAAGATGTTTTTAAATTTTTCCCAACTCAAATTAACTTATATGTTGTGAGAAATTTAACAAGTGTATAAAATTGCAAAGAAGAACAATAATGCATCACACAAATTTACGTGGAAAAACCTGGTAAAAATATACCAATAAAAAACCACGGGAAAATTATCTTTCTATTCGTGTAATTAATTATTCATGGTGTGTATTATTACACCTTACTTAAGTTTACTTAGGTACATGCATTTCATATTAGTTTGGGTATGAGACACTTGGGTGCTTGTGCCACATTGGGATAGTGTGTGTAGGAGAATTCCCACCTTTTGTGGTCTTATCTTATTGTTAAATTCCACCTTCGGTGGGTGATCCAGCTCATGTGGAATATTATATTGTTTCTTCTACCTACCACACCTATTTCCTACCTACCCTTGTTTCTTATTGAGCCACACGTCATGTTTGTGTGCTCACATATCCATATAGCCTTGTCTATATAAGCAAGCTCATATTCATTGTATGTAATGCTTGATGATCCAGTTGATCAGTATTTTCATCTTGATAGAATACAGTTTATTCCTATCATCTATTTTTTCTCTCTATTGTACTTTTCATTGAGCTCTTGATCTTGGCAAAATCTCACATGGTATCAGAGCCTTAAGGGCTTCTTTGATTTGTCATTTTTTGAGGCTTCAATTTTTGGATCTAGGGAAGTGATATTTTTGGGGGAGTCTTGCATCTATTTGGACATCACGGTTGCGTCTGGGAGGCCGTTTCCATGAAATCTGAGTATAAATTAGACCTATTTTGGTGAAAAGTGATTTTTGGGCATTGGAGAAATTTTTTAGCCTATACAGCTAGTACGGTATGATTTTGCCAAAAAAAAAAAAAAAATTCTGCGAAAAAGTTTTTAAAATATCATACTATTATTTTTTCGCAGTTTTTATAATTGTAAAAAATTTTGTTTTATAAAAAAAATAATAATGAAAATGAAAATCTTTTTTATATTCCCCACCCCCTTGACACCGTACTCTGTAGACCTGCTTTGCAAATGTACTGCCGGTCGTGCCCTATTCACCCATGTCATTGATCTCCCATGCCGGCCCTGCCTGTCTGCATCACTCTGGCATCTTCCGCTCCATCGGCTCCTTCCGACGGCCTCCTGCCATCTGTTCTTCTCTGACACCTCGGACTTGGCTACCACTTCCTCCACGGTCACTCCTCCAACCTTTCGCATTCATTGCCGCCGATCTTTGCATCACCACCGACCTTTGCTCCCAGCTCGGGCCGCCTCACTGCTGGCAACCTCCCCAAAAGCCGACTGTCGTCAATTTTGTAGTCAATCAATCGTTCAATTCAGTCACCCCTGCCATGTGGACAGCCACAACACCCATCCTACAGTCTAGCCATTCGTATGGATAGCAAAGTCATTGGCCACATCATCGACACCTCATCTTATCCATATTGCCACATCTTTTGTACAACCCAATCAGAGACTGCCATGTTAGCATGTTCGTATGGTACAAACGTTGCGCGATGGTGGGGGTGAAGTTTTTTTACGGCAAAACAGACGTCAAATTTAATCCCATCGTTTGCTGACGTCAGCGCCACGTCAACAGTATTTAAAACTTTTTTACCCCATTCTCATTTGCATTTTGGAAATTGCAGTTCAACTAAATGGCCATATCTTGCTCATTTGTGCTCCTTTTTTGGTGCAATTTGTTTTGAAATGGGCTAGAATTGCATGATCTTCACAGTGGTGGAGGAATTTTCTGATTTTGATAGATGGATATTTCAAAATTTGCAGATCTTCATGACTGTACATGTCTAATCCCAAATTTTGCAACATTAGAGGCTTCGTTTGGGGTCATACGACCTCCTTTTCAGGTGTCATTTTTTTTTAAAGTGCATAATTTTTTTTTGTCTACTTTCATAATCTTCCATTAGTTTGTAGTGATTTTGAGTAGAAATTGTACTTTCAATTTTTAGTCATTTTTGGCCTATTTGGTACTTGCATTTTGCTTGGATCTCAGTTTAGATCAGTTGCAGTATTTCTTGGAGTCTCTTATAGCCTATTTGAGGCTGTTGTAAATTTGAAATCAGAAGTCCACCTTGCCTTGTTTTGCAAGTAGCTCATTGCATACGCACTAAGTATAAAGTGCCAAAATCATCATTTTTTTGGGGGGGGGGTTTCTTGATTGAGTAATTTGGGGGGGTGTCTTGTGTGATTGTGACTCTCTCTATCTTGTGTTTTTTTCATTTTGGTGCTATGGGTTCTCCTAAATTTCCACTTTTAACTCCTCATAATTATGCTTCATGGAAGATAAAAGCTTGGAGTAAACTAATGGAAAAAGGACTCATTCATTATGTAAATGGAACTAGAACAACACCACCTGATCCTAAGGCTAATTCTAATTCTCAAATTGAATGGCTCACTAAGAATGCTATGGCATTTGGAACATTAAGAAAGTATGTATCAGATGACCTCATTTTTCACATTGATAAGTGTACTACAATTAAAAAGGCTTGGGATATTTATGAGAAGTTGTATGGTCAAGTTGATGAGATTAAGGGCTACAAGCTTGATAGTGAACTCACAACATTGGATCCCAAGGATTTTGATACAATCCAAGATTATGTCACAAAAGCAAATGAGCTAAGAGCAAAGCTAAAGGATTGTGGAATTAACAAAAAGGATCCTCAATTGGTTTATAACTTGTTGGACAAGCTTCCATCAGAGTATGCAACCTTTGTATCTAGCTTTCACACCCATAGGTTAGCTCAAGGTTCCTCATACACTTCTCCCTTATTTGATTCATTCACGGAGATGTTGATACTTGAGCAATCTAAGTTGACCAAGATGGGGATTCTCAAATCTTCAAAGTCACAAGCTTTGGTGGCTAACAAAGGGAATCAAAGCAATCAAGGAAAAGTAAAGAATCAAAAGCAACGTAATTCTAAACCACAACAAGATGGAGCACAATCATCCTCTCGACAACAAGGTGATTCTACTTCCTCACCTAAGAGGAAATCATACAAGGACAATATTTTTTGTGCACATTGCAAGAAGTCGGGACATGATGAACAACATTGTTACAAGAAGGATATTGATGAGTTGAAGCATCTTCTTGAGAAGAACAAAATCAACCTACCTTCTAGAATGTCTACATCGGCTTCTTCTTCCAAGGAAAAGGATAAAGGAAAGGATCACTCTTTTGGAACAGATAAAGGAAAGGGACAAGCTCTTTGTGCTACTACAAGTCATGATTCAAGCAGATGGCTTCTAGATTCAGGGGCTTCTCATCATATGGCATCTTCGTAGTCTATGTTCTCTTCATTTGAGCCTTAAACCAGGCCACAGATTTTGATGGGCAATCATACATACATGGATGTTATTAGGAAAGGATCTATTGTCATTGGGGATAACTCCTTCCATGATGTGTTGTGTGTACCCCACTTGACAAATAGTCTTCTTTTCATCTATCAAATCACACATGGGGCAACTAAGAAAACTATGGAGTTCACACCTGATTCAGTTATCATTCGAGACTTGAAGAGTAGAGCTATCATTGTGACTAGGGTGGTTGATCATGCATCTCAGTTGTCCTCCTTTTCACATTTTGCTCCTATTGATGAGGTTGATTCTTCCTATGTTGATGATTTAGATTTTGGGGAGAAATTTGGGTACTTGAACTTGGGTGTTCTCACATGTGACCCCATTCTTGAGCCTTCTATTTTGTCTCCTCCTATTGATATCACATCACATATTGCACCTGATGATGTAGCTAGTGTGACAATTTTTTCTTCTTGTGATTCTGTGCAGCACGATATTCCTTCTCTTCCAACTTCAGTTCATTGGGATGACTATTTGAAAGACATTCCAGGTTTGTATGTGGAGTCCTTCATTGCAGATTTGGGAGACATCATTAATGACATTCATCTTCTCTTTGATGAAGATGATCCTTCTTTGATTGTTGTGAGGGAACACTTTGACCCTCTTGTGCATTCTCTACATGATCATTCTTTAGTGGTTGACATGATTGTGGATACTTTTGTACATTAGTTGGAGGTGTAGACACCTAAAATTGTCCTATCTAATTAAATAAATATATTATTTATTTAATTGTCTAAGCCTAATTCTTCTATTAATTAAATGAATCTTTATTTATTTAATTAATTCATTTATCCTCTTCTAGCTTTATTTCTCATTTAAATAAATACATTTATTTATTTAAATTACCCTTTTCCCAAATTAAATAAATATCTTATTTATTTAATTGATCCCACTTCTTCTATTAATTAAATAAATCTTTATTTATTTAATTAATTCATTAACCTTTTCTACCTATGACACATGTCATCCATCTCTTAATTCCTACACTACCTACCCTCTCATTATTTTATTATTTCTTTTACCTACCCTCTAATCATAGTCAACCATTTATCTTTTACACCTCTCAATCTTATCCCTCCATTTCATATAGTGTCTTCTATATAAGGAGATGCTTTCTTCATTATCAACCCTAACTAACTGACTGATCAATTGACTACACTATGCTTTTGAACTTTCATATGCAATCCTACTTGCAACCACATTTCCGTTCTTTGTTGAGCTCTTGTGCACATATAAAATCTGAGAGCAAATATATCAAGCAAGATCAATGGAGATAGGAAGAATGGAGATCCAAACCCTATTGGACATGTGATGGTATAATCTTTGTGATTTCATTTGATTTGCATTGTCTTAGGTAATCTTCATATGTTATGGTGGATCTTTGTTGTTGTTAGGCTAGGGTTTTGTGGTTGAATTTATTTAGTCTTTCAACATTGTTGTTATCCATTTTCACCGTACACATTTTGGCATGCCCAGTAGGACTCTTGTCCCTTTTGTATTTAACATCTTTTGTTGCAAATTTTGTGTTTTTGAAGTGGTAGATCTGACATTTCCGACAACATTTTGATATTTTCGCGTTTGCGTACTTTCGGATCATGTTTTTTATTTTCTGCCACGTCTATGACATCTGGAATTGTGTCTGCACCTTCGACAATATTTAATTTTTTTGCAGATTCTAGGAAACACGTCTGTGTTCCCTAGTCGCGTCTGTGAAGTCTTCAGGCGTGTCTATGTTCGGGAATCGCGTCTGTGTTCAGAAACTGTGTCTGTGTCAGATCTAATCATGTCTACGAATTTATAAGGCATTTGTGTTTCTGGTAACCGCGTCTGTGTGCAGTTGTTGTGTTTTGATTTCTTTGATCTGGTTTTTCGTCATTCGGATTTCAAATCTGGCTTATATTGAGCTAACATCTTCAGATCTAGCTAATGAAATTGGTGCAGCTTGTCTTGAAAGCAAAAGAAGAAAAGAAATCATTTTGTTGAAGGCCACTATTTTCACAAAGTCTTTTGGATCTAAAATTTACCTAACTTGTGTGCTTGTAGGAAGGGGTGATCATTTGAAACTACTAATAGATCTTTGTTGCAGGGCCTTGGCAAGGGTTTTTGGATCTTTATTGTGTGCCTTATTTTCATAGACTAGCAAACACTTCAATTGGTGCACTAAAATTGAACTAGTGTCTTTTGTGTCTTGAGCAATAGGCTCTTTTTGTTTCATCTTTAGAGGGCCTATCTCCTCGTGTGGTCATTAGGACTACTAGTGAGGAGAGAACGACCCAAGTGGTAGTGAGGAAAACCCACCTCTTCTGAACCACTATAAACAACTGTATTCATAGTGAAAACTATGGATAACATGTGTTGATTAGTTCATACCAACACTATGTCTCCCCATAAACCCGTTTGATCAAATTTATTTGATCAGTTGTAGGGCGTAATCCCTACCGGCTGAGAGCCTTCTGTATTTACAGAGCTGAAAGTGTTGCATGTATGGCCACAAGAGTGGATGCCCTTACTAGCACCTTTTTGTTTTAGAAGCCAAAATCCTTCTAGTTGTTGGGGCAGGAGGTCGGACCTCTGGAGCGGCCCACACACATACGGTTTTTAGTAGAGATACAAAGTTCACCATGGGGAGTTTTCGCGGGGACTAAAGCTTGGCTGCCCTAAGAAGTGAGTGTCGAGGGTGGAGCTAGTGGGGTCAAGCATCTAAGTATCCGCTCTGAATAGTGTAGGCTCATGTGGGAATCAACAACTATTTTCCTGGCCAACCATAAGAATTGTGCGTGACTTATTTTAAACATTCAAGCATTCAAGACCAAACATCAAAACATTGTGTCTTTTGTGTCTTCAAGTGTATGCAAAACAATTTTACATAAAACAACACACTGTTCTTAGAGTCATTTTGAGTCTAAACACTTGCAAACACTGAGTCCTCATCAACATTTTGTCCTCTTGTCACAAAAAACATTCAAACATTCAGATTTGGTCACAACAAGTCACTTCACAGATTGAAAAAAATCGCACTCAATTTTTAGAAACGCGTCTGTGTCTAATAGAACCACGTATGTGTCATCTAAACGCGTCTGTGAAGGGCAGAAACACGTCTGTGTCTTTTGAACAACATTGCATTTACAAAATCTCAGCAACGCGTCTGTGTCTGACAGAACCACGTCTGTGTCATTTAAGCGCGTCTATGAAGTATACAGGCACGTCTGTGTTCAGAATTGAAAAACTTTTACAGTCCAGCAAACAAGAAATAGTTAGTTTCAGACTTATTGAGCTTCCTAGGTATCTCTCTGGGTTTTTATCTAGCATTCAACCTATCTTTGGGTCTCACAAAGTCCATCATTGCTTTACATCTTGCATTACATTTACATTTGTCTAAACTTGAGTCAAAAGGTCACTTGCTTGTCCTCATCATACTTTGTGTAGTCACACAAATCTGTCCAGCTTAATTAAATAAATATTCGCTATTTATTTGATTAAAAATCCACTAGCCATCAATTAATTAAATTAATGTTTAATTAATTCATCCCCAAACATTCTTCTATTAATTAAATAAATTATTTAATTAATTCATTAAATCCAATTCCAATCAATTAAATAAATAAAATCTATTTATTTAACTAAAATCCCCTTTTCCTCTTTTAAATAAATTAAATAAAACATTTATTTAAATCATTATCCCCACCCCACTTGCATTTTCCTACAAATGCAACTTGCACACATTTATTGAAATAAATGAATTTTTATTTTAAATAAAATCCTATTTTCCCTCACCCACCAAATCCACTTGCAAAATCTAATCCCCTTCTAGATTCTTCTAGCCCCTTCCTAATTAGTCTAATCCATCCCCTAATTATTGTCACATTCCTAAGCAAAATAGAGTCACTTCTCAAAGCCTAAAAGTCTTTGATAACCATTAAAGGCTTTCAACCTTCAACCACTAAATGTCTCAAAGTCTTAGATAACCTTTGAAAGCTTCCAACCTTCAACCACTTAATCCCCAAAGTCTCCAAAAACCATTAATGGTTAATTCAACCTTCCCACATGGTTAAAACATTTGTTTTGACTCAACCTCTACCCAACCCAAGGGTCTCATCAAGCCTTTAATGCTTTGACCATGATTATCTCTTAATCATTTGCACAAAGGTTTATCCTTGGATTAACTCCTAATCCAGTGGGTAATCCTAATTTAGGCTTGACCCTTAGCCTTTAGATAACCATGAGGTCTTCTCAGGCCTTTAATGCCTCCAACCTCTTCTCTCAACCCAACCCTATGTTGACACTTGTCACCATTTCACTGGTGCAAATTGTGCACATGGATTCCCAACTTTCAAGCTTGACCCTTGATTAAACCTTTCAATCCTGGCCATCCATTGCTCCATTTTTCCTATAAATAGAGCCCATTCCTTCATAATCCAGATCCTAAAAACTTGTATGCATCTAAGCTATAGACATTTTAGAGAGCATTTTAGCATAAGCAATCTAACATCTTGTCTTTTTGGTTAAAATACATCATTTTAGCATTAGTATTAGCTTTTTATTTCACATTTAGAGCTATACTACAATCTCAATCCTCCATAAGCATCCATAGTGCAAAAAGCTGCTGAGAGCTACACTATTTTGGAACTTGGAGAGGAGAGGAACAAGGGAGAAGAAGCTAAGGCCATGCTAAGAGGCAGTTGGAGATGTCTCATGATCTTTGTTTTACTTAGTAGATATATTAGCATGTCTCTTTGTGTCTCTTTTGGAATGCCTTCATGTGTTTGGTTTTAGATTGACTAACACTAATGTTTTGTATGTTTTTGTGTTCTTTGATCTTAGACTAACTTTGTGCCATTTAGGAGGGCATCATTTAACTAAAATCCCCTTTTCCTCTTTTAAATAAATTAAATAAAACATTTATTTAAATCATTATCCCCACCCCACTTGCATTTTCCTACAAATGCAACTTGCACACATTTATTGAAATAAATGAATTTTTATTTTAAATAAAATCCTATTTTCCCTCACCCACCAAATCCACTTGCAAAATCTAATCCCCTTCTAGATTCTTCTAGCCCCTTCCTAATTAGCCTAATCCATCCCCTAATTATTGTCACATTCCTAAGCAAAATAGAGTCGCTTCTCAAAGCCTAAAAGTCTTTGATAACTATTAAAGGCTTTCAACCTTCAACCACTAAATGTCTCAAAGTCTTAGATAACCTTTGAAAGCTTCCAACCTTCAACCACTTAATCCCCAAAGTCTCCAAAAACCATTAATGGTTAATTCAACCTTCCCACATGGTTAAAACATTTGTTTTGACTCAACTTCTACCTAACCCAAGGGTCTCATCAAGCCTTTAATGCTTTGACCATGATTATCTCTTAATCATTTGCACAAAGGTTTATCCTTGGATTAACTCCTAATCCAGTGGGTAATCCTAATTTAGGCTTGACCCTTAGCCTTTAGATAACCATGAGGTCTTCTTAGGCCTTTAATGCCTCCAACCTCTTCTCTCAACCCAACCCTATGTTGACACTTGTCACCATTTCATTGGTGCAAATTGTACACATGGATTCCCAACTTTCAAGCTTGACCCTTGATTAAACCTTTCAATCCTGGCCATCCATTGCTCCATTTTTCCTATAAATAGAGCCCATTCCTTCATAATCCAGATCCTGAAAACTTGTATGCATCTAAGCTATAGACATTTTAGAGAGCATTTTAGCATAAGCAATCTACCATCTTGTCTTTTTGGTTAAAATACATCATTTTAGCATTAGTATTATCTTTTTATTTCACATTTAGAGCTATACTACAATCTCAATCCTCCATAAGCATCCATAGTGCAAAAAGCTGCTGAGAGCTACACTATTTTGGAACTTGGAGAGGAGAGGAACAAGGGAGAAGAAGCTAAGGCCATGCTAAGAGGCAGTTGGAGATGTCTCATGATCTTTGTTTTACTTAGTAGATATATTAGCATGTCTCTTTGTGTCTCTTTTGAAATGCCTTCATGTGTTTGGTTTTAGATTGACTAACACTAATGTTTTGTATGTTTTTGTGTTCTTTGATCTTAGACTAACCTTGTGCCATTTAGGAGGGCATCATTTGGTGAACCCGACGTGAATCGAACACGCAACCTTCTGATATTTTTTTTGACAACTAACATTTTTGCTTGTTGAAACTGCCACACAGGTCGCGCTTCAGCGCTAATGAACACATTTTAGCGCTATCGAAACATTTTCTTTTAGCGCTATTGTCCCTAAAATAGCGCTATTGAAAAATATTCAGCGCTATTGACAACCTTCTGGCGCTTTTGTCACAGTTCTGGCGCTATTGAAACTATTCTGGTGCTTTTGACCTCTCGGATTTTTCTATTATTTCAGCGCTACTGTATAAATTAGCGCTTCTATAAGCGCAGACTAGCGCTATTGTATAAATTAGCGCTTCTGTCTAAAAAGCAGAATAGCGCTATTGCGATAGAGTGTTGTCCAAGTCGTTTTGTAACCAAAAAATTGAGTATCTTAGGCTTGTGGAAGCCCCCCTTGAACATTGGTTTTTACTAACTTGTTTTTTTGTTCATGCAGGTTAACAACCCAACATAAAAATCACAAAATTTTCATTTAGTGCTTAAAAAGAACTTAAAAACACAACAAAAAAAAATTTCATTGTTTTCTAGTTAGGACTCATTTTCTTTTAGTGCTTAAAATTAACAACACAAATTTGATTTCATTGCATCAATTGGGACCTAAAATTTACAATCCACACTTCAAAAATTTGGTGCAAATAAAATTCACAATCAACTTGTCTCATTTTCAAAGCAAATTTTAGTTCAAACAAAAACGTGTTTTTCATTAAGTTGACCAGGATTTCCAAATTTTTAGATTACAACACATTTTGCCATTGAAGTTAAAACGAACACCATGACTGTTGGAGCAACATCTCCAAATAGTTAAATCATCTTTGCAAATGCTGGATTAAAAAAACAAGTGTTTTACGTATTTGGCACGCTTGTGCAAAAAGTCAGTCGAGTGGACCTACTTCTAACACACACTATCCTCTCCCTTGGCTCTCGTGGTCCTAGGTGCAAGAGAAAAGTGTTAGTAACACTCAAATTTTATCTTTTTAAGAGAGGCCTGCCAAGGGATCGATACTCTTGGGAACGACCTCGAGCGGTAAATCCTTCGAGCCGCTATAGAAATCAGGTGAGAGCGAAAGCTGTAGCCTTGGGTATAGCTGTTCCTACAGTGTAACTGGCCGAAAGGACAAATGGGCCCCACCACCAGTTACAAGGCTCTTAAGTGAGTCACTGCAGAATGAACTTATGTCCAAAGCCATCGAACATGACTAAACACCTTTAAGTAGTAGCCCACCTGTTCTATTGATTGAGGATATTTGAGATATAATTTAGTGCAAGAGCATAGAAGGTTTTGCTCGGGCCAAGATACTCACCATACATATTTCCTTGAGTAGAAACATAGCTTTTTGAAAAGTCACTTGTGGCTTGATAAAAGTGGTGACTCCCCCATCATAGGGATCATCTATTTGTTATGCTCGTGCAAGACTTAGTATATCACATCCTTACCTGCCACGACGGGATTCATAAGGTATGTAGTACCAAAGTCGAAGAAATATCAAGATGTGGGCTAAATTTATCACAACTGGCCATTTGACCTTAGGGATAAAAAGTGTTTGAAGTGTGTTCGTTTTACAGACCTAGTGCAAATTGAGCCGACTTCAGGCTTTGGAATTACACCTTAAAATAAATCTAAAGGAAGGGTCAAAAACAAGTCCAAGAATTGGGTTGATCTAGACCCATACTCATTTGTGCCTTTGAGGCAACATTCTTGTGTTTGTGTGCTTGCTTTGTTTTCTTGTCAAAGAAAAATCAGAAAATCAATCCCAAAAACAAAGTATTCATCCAACATTTCTCAAAAACAA
This sequence comes from Cryptomeria japonica, assembly GCF_030272615.1. NCBI lineage: Eukaryota > Viridiplantae > Streptophyta > Pinopsida > Cupressales > Cupressaceae > Cryptomeria > Cryptomeria japonica. The sequence goes on from NC_081406.1 coordinate 269,090,735, forward strand.
ACAAAAATACCAAAAACAAAGTACAAACAACAAAGGGACAAATTTTATGACCATTCTTCACATCTTGCGAAAGAAGAAGCGTCATCAGAATATCACCTTGAAAAGAAGACCATTAAGCTCAAAGGCTTTGATCAAAAGGAGGAAATTCTTCTATCTCAATAGACAAATCTTTGTCTCACATAGAGTCTTTCTACATTGCATGCGTCTATACCTTCAAGGCAAAACAAACGAATTTGATTCCGAGTCATTGAACCGCAGGGCTTTTATGCAATATAGAGCTCTGAGTTATCACAAAAATCAAGGAGGAAAGATTAATCCCAACTTCTTCCCAAACATCTGTATCACCTACAACACAGCTCGAGAAGTGCCACCAACACCTGAAAGGGAAGAAGTAGAGTTTGTTCCATTTGTAACACAGTTTTTATTGAAGTTGAAAACAAAACATCCATCATCTCATTCATACATCATCACTTCATCATCAATCCGTCCCAACTCTCAAAACATTAAGAGGTTCTCGTCCCAAGATTCCTTTTTTAGATATTGCTTGAAATCAAAAAAAACATTAAGAGGTTCTCGTCCCAAGATTCCTTTTTTAGATATTGCTTGAAATCAAACACATCACATCACTTTTTAGATTGTTTCTACATCTAGGATAAGCTCATCCTAAGAGACACATCTACGCAGGTTAAAACTAGTTCATGAGTGAATCCTCTCATTACTAGGTAGTCAAAATCTGTAACACATCTCAGATTTCTCTACACCTTATCACATCCAAAATCCTCAAAACAAACAAGCAATTCAAAGAAGGAATTTCGGTTACATCTACCTTAAAGTGCTAGAGAACCCTGTACAACACAAATCATCAACCATCAATCTTTGATTTCATCGACAACTCATCATCATCTTCAATCAACTTCAACAAAAAAAAAAAAAAAAAGCTTGCAAACAAAATGGCTCAAACCCGATCGCGATCAAGGCAACGAGAAATAGAAATTGAGGAAGAAGAGGACAACCTCAATGAATTTCAAGAAGCACTTGGAGGAAATGTAAATGATGACAACCCAATTACTCCCACTCCTTCAACAATCGAAAGGGTTCAGCATAACCCTCATTTTAACAGATTGTTTGATGAAATACTTAGGAGCAATGCGGATGCTCACTTCTTAAAACTCGCTCAAGAAGGAGCCAAACTCCCCTCAGACTTTGATCTTGCTCAATTAAGACAAGCATCAGAAAGACAAAGTTGCCATGAGGAGGAAAGAGGTAGAAATCACATCAGATATAACATTCCACGAGGTAATCCACCACCTCCTCCTCCAAATGAAATGGAGATGTTGCGGCAACAAGTCGAGAATCTCGCCCAACAACCTCATAGTGGTGTTAAGCCCAATCAATTCTCACTTAATGACATCTGTCCCTATCCTTTTGATAGGAATCTTTATATGCCACCCTTTCCACGAGGGTTCGAAACACCAAAATTCAAAAAATATAGAGGAAAGGGAGATCCCCGTGATCATGTCCAAGAATTTCATTCTGCTTGTCTTGAAGTGGCATATGAAGACACATACCTAATGCGCCTTTTTCCCCAAAGCTTGGGAGGAACAACCACATCATGGTTTTCCCGACTACCAGGTGGCATTAGGACATTTGAGGAACTCATCCAAAAGTTCCTATCTCATTACTCTTATAACATTGAACGCGACATCACCATGGCTGATCTGTGCAATACCAAACAAAAACCAGGTGAACTATTCTCAGTATTCCGGCAATGATGGCACCAAATGTCTAGCAGACGTTCTCTTCAGTTACCTGAACGAGAACTAGTGGAAATTTTCATTTCCAACTTAAATGAAGAAATGGAATTTCACCTGGATGTCAAAGACACAGACTCTTTTAACGATATGATCACCAAGGGTATAAAATGTGAAAGGGCACTCATCAAAAAAGGACTCATCAAAATCTTTAATGAACCAAAAGATGGTCCTCGCCCGCGCTTCAATAGTGATAAACCAAACTTCTGGAACAAGAATAAGAATATCGTCAACGATGGGGTTGTAGATGCTCGAACTATCCAAAATGCACAACCTGTGGTTCGATTTGCAGGACAAAATCCTCCACCACAAAATAACACAAATGTCCCTTCCAATCAAGGTCGCATCACATCTCATGATGAACCAAGACCTCGTCCACAAAAACAAAAACGCACATACACTCCCTTAGGGGAACCCATTGAAACAGTGATGCGACAACTCATTTCTCAGAATTTGATCACTCTACCTAAACTATCCAACTATGAGCCTCAGGTCAAACCAGCATGGTGGAGAGATACTGAACACTGTGAGTTCCATCAAGGAAGACGACACAAGACAAGTAATTGTCACCGATTGAAAGATCTCATTCAAGATCTTATTGATCGAGGAGAAATTGAGATTGAAGGGCATGACCCAAAAACAACAAATAATGATCATCTGATGTTCAAGAATCCACTTCCATCACAAGATCAAAGGGGTCCTTCCACTTCCCGGCGAGGCACTGATACCACTGATTATACGCAGGCTGCGTATAACTACACTGTAAATCACCTGTATGATGCCAGTGAACAAATTGCAACTATAACCTTCAAAAATCCCAACTCAAATTGCAATGTTGTTACACGTCGTGGCAAGGTCACCATCAAAGCAGCTCCACAAGGTACCACCTCCATCCCAAAGCAGTACAATCTTGTGGAACAATTAGATAAAATGCCTGCGCTCATATCCATTTTAGAACTATTACGCCTATCGCCATCTCATAAATCAATCTTGGATCAAGCACTCCAAGAGGCGTCAGTCCCTGTAAACCTTAATACGGACCAGTTTCAAGCTATGGTTGGAAATCTAAAGTCATCACCTTGTCTCACTTTTTCTGAAAGTGACAACTCTTCTTTCCAACAACCGCATAACGCCTCACTCCACATTGAAGGCTTTATCAACCAACACAGGACCAAGCGAGTCTTGATCGATAATGGAGCAGGCCTAAACATTTGCACACTACAGCTGGTCACAGCATTGGGATATGCAATAGAATTAGTGGATCCTCGCAAGAAGATCACAATCAAAGCCTATGACGATGCAGAGCGTTCATCTAAAGGAGTTGTGGTACTACCAATCCAGGTTGGCCCTGTGGTAAAGCACATAATTTGTCAGGTTCTGTACCTTCCTCTGCCATATAATTTATTATTAGGAAGACCTTGGATACATGCCATGCAAGCTGTTCCATCTACCTACCATCAATGTATCAAGTTCCCACATAACGGTACAGAGATCACAATCCTGGGTGATGCAAATCCCTTTGCATTTTGCCATAATATCAGCCATCAACCGGAGATTACTGTTCCTAATAATAGGGAAGCTATTTCTTCCACATCATATGTAAGTCCCGCCTCTCTTGCCAGTTCAAACACCCCTATACCCAAGCAAGAAAAGCTTAAGATGAAAGTAGCAGAGGAAGGTCCTGGAGAATACAACTTGAGTCAGCTCTTTTGTGTGGGACAAATGCCCACTTCTCCTAGAACACATGGTAAACCACAACAGTTACTCCAGCATCCACTAATCATGCCAGCATGTGCCTTGACACCTTTCATCCTTGGAAAGAGTCAAGAGGAAGAAACACAAGATGAGGACCTAGCGGACTGGATCTATAAAGATCCTATCACCATTGATATACCGCAAGTTACACTTCCTACGGAACAGTATGGCAAAGGCCTCCTCATTATGCAAAGAATGGGATATGATGGTCAGAGTGCTTTAGGATACTGCAAACAAGGACGACATGAACCTCTACTACCAAAATTCAAGCCCAAAGGTAATACAGGCCTAGGCTTTGAAAAAGAGATCCTTCCTAAACTCACATTCAAAGGAAAACCTAGCAAACCATTTTGCCCACCTACTGCAAAGGGGACACCTTTCATAATCAAAGCACCATCAAGCAATATTGCCACTGCCCCATCGAGGCTCACAACCCCACCGCAACCGTCATCAATGCCAAACATCCCACCAATCAAATCAGTAATCCCATCCGCGGCAGCCATCACATCAATAAAACCATTCACAGCAACAACTGTATCAGAACCCGCAGTAGCATCTATGGCACCAGCCATTCCCACAGAAGTCACTAAATCAACACTGCTGATACTTCCAGTGACAAATCCTTTAATCCCCATCACAGTTCCAACACCGATCACTACAAAGATACATAAACCAATCACACCTACCGTGTTTAACTCCAAAGACATCCCAGTATGGTATAGCAATCGAATGCTGGAAAGTGATTCAGAGACCGACTCACATGAGTGGGAATTTGATTCTGTACAGCTTAACACTTCAGATGAGGAAGACACATCACCACCTCCACCACGCAAAGACATCCCTGTTTACGGAGAAGCACAGATAAAGACCACTTGGGTTCCTGAGCTGGAAACATCTTCCACAAACCCTACATCTCATCCTACGCCTGATTCTGACAGGGAGAGTACCATCAACGACCTTCACCATAATGTCTTAACCCTCACTGATACATCTCCCGCACTTAACCTAATCGATGAAGTAATGCCCATTATCCACCCTGAACTCATCGAATGGAACCAACCAAATCCCCCATGTCTTGACCTCTTCCAAAACGATGAGGCTGTCATTGACTTTTTGGAATTAAGGGATAATCTACCAAGCGGGGATCACAAAGCTGGATTCGCCATTGAACTCAATAGCGCAGCATACTTCGGGGCGGATGCCAAACCCTTCAACTGCAAAAATATAACATTAAAACATGGATCTTCCAGTGAAAACCACACTGTGGCACTGTTTGATTCGACAAAAGTAAAAAGAAAGAGCGCATCCAATGGTGGAAACCTCTCTGAGGCACCTGAGGATGAAGGGTTTGACATTCTCCCTGCAAGTACACAACAGGAACGATCAACGATTCTTATCGAGGAAACCAATGAATACAATGTGGGGACTCCTGAAAATCCTCATATCATACATCTGGCATCTCTTCTCACTCCAGAGGAACAGCCTCAATTTATAGAGTTCTTCCAGAAACGTCAGATCAACTTTGCATGGTCATATGCAAACATGCCTGGGCTTGATCCTGATTTAGTTATGCATCATCTCACAGTAGCAAAAGGAGCCAAACCTGTCAAGAAGAAGCTTCGTAAGATGCATCCTCAGATTGTCGTGCTAGTCAAAACAGAACTCAAGAAACTCCTGGATGTTGGTTTCATTAGACCAATTGATTATGCAGAATGGATCTCCAACATTGTGCCAGTCGGCAAACCAAAAGGGGGCATCCGCATTTGTACAGACTTCAGAGATCTGAATAAAGCATGTCCTAAGGATGACTTCCCCTTACCAAATATCGACATCATAGTGGATTTGACAGCAGGACATGCCATGCTTTCACTCATGGATGGCTTTTTAGGATACAATCAAATAAAGATCGCACCAGAGGACCAACATAAGACAGCTTTCACATGTCCATGGGGCACATATTGCTAGAATGTAATGCCTTTTGGTCTAAAGAATGCAGGAGCAACCTATCAACGAGAAATGACCACCATCTTCCATGACATGATGCATACTATGATGGAAGATTATGTGGATGATTTACTAGCAAAATCACTTACTAGAGAAGGACATCTTCACATCTTAGATAAAATCTTTGATAGACTGGAACAATACCATGTTCGACTCAACCCAAAGAAATGTGTCTTTGGAGTGACCTCCGGGAAGCTTCTAGGATACATTGTCTCAAGCAAAGGTATTGAGGTCGATCCAGCAAAGGTTAAGGCAATCATGGATATGCCACCTCCAAGGAATATCAGTCAGCTAAGAACACTACAAGGATGACTTCAATCCATCCGCAGATTCATTGCACAATTGGCTGATAAGTGTCACCCATTCACACATCTGCTACACAAGAACATCCGCTTTCAGTGGGATGACAGATGCTAGCAAGCATTTCAGGCACTTAAAGACTATCTCATGAATCCACCATTGTTGATGCCACCAGATCCAAGTAGACCGTTGTTACTTTATATCTCAGCAACAAGTACAGCATTAGGTGTATTACTGGCACAACATAATGCAGAAGGCAAAGAGTGTGCTGTATACTACATCTCTCATACACTGGTTGGCTATGAACTCAATTACACACCTATTGAGCGAGCTTGCCTAGCAGTAATCCTGGCAGCCACTAAATTGCGGCACTATCTGTTGACGCACAAGGTACAACTCATTGCAAAGATTGATCCACTCAAGTATTTACTCAGCAAAGCAGCATTGACAGGTCGCTTGGCCAAATGGGTGATGATTCTAAGTGAATTTGACATTGAGTATGTGGACCGTAAAGCTATCAAAGGTCAAGTTATTGCAGATCAGTTGGCCGATGCACCACTCATAGGTGATCATCCTCTCATTTCCAATTTTCCAGATGAAGAGATATTCATGATCACAGAAGCACAACCATGGAAACTATATTTTGATGGTTCATACACTAGGCATGGCTCGGGGGCAGGCATTCTGTTTATCACACCTCAAGGTGATAGCATCCCGAAGTCCTACAGGCTCACATTTCCATGCACAAACAACATAGCAGAGTATGAGGCCTTGATCACAGGACTCAGATTAGCCATACAAGGGAAATTAAAAGACCTACAAGTATATGGCGATTCCCAACTGGTCATTCGACAAGCAACAGATGAGTATCAGACCAAGGATGATAAAATCATGCCATACAAACAAATGGTGGACACTCTAAAGACATCATTTACTACTATCACTTTTGAGCAGATACCAAGAGATCAGAATCGAGCTGCTGATGCTATGGCTACCATCGCATCTCTCTTAGATCTTCCATAGAATTCAACACGCTACGAGTTCTTGGTAGAACAGCTTTGGATCCCCGCTTATGATATCCCCGAATCTGAAATGATATGTCGCCTTGTCGATTCTGAATCCCCATGGTATGGTGAATTCTACACCTATCTCCGCGATCACACCCTTCCTCCCGACCAATCAAATAACCAACAAAAAACCTTCATTCGCCAAACTGCTCGATATACCATTATTGCTGAAACCCTATACCGACGCAGTCTTGATGGTACTCTCCTTCGATGTCTGGAACAAGATGAGATAACAAAGGCTTTGGAAGAGGTACATGAAGGAATTTGCGGGACTCACTCAAGTGGTCCGTCACTAGCCAAGAAACTCATGCGAGCTGGATACTATTGGCCATCTATGGAAAAGGATTCCTACTACTTTGTCAGGAAATGCAAGAAATGTCAAGTTCACGGTGACTTGATACATGCACCAGCACAGGAACTGCAACCAATCACAACACCATGGCCTTTTTGTCAATGGGGCCTTGACCTTGTGGGTAAGATTCATCCATCTTCATCCAACGGCCATAAATTCATTATCACCACCACCAAATATTTCACCAAGTGGATTGAAGCTGTTCCACTTACCCAAGTCATCGGCAAGCAAATCACCTCATTCATCCTCAACTACATTATCTGCCGGTATGGTGTGCGCATGTCCATTGTCACAGATAACGGTCTTCCTTTCAAAAATCAGGATGTCCGTGAGCTTTGTGAGAAATTTCATATCCAACACCGCTTTTCCACTCCCTATTACCCACAAGGCAATGGTCAGGCCGAAGCATCCAATAAAAACATATTGAGAATCCTAAAGAAGATAGTCAATGATACCGGTCGTGATTGGCATGTTCAATTGAATCCAGCATTATGGGCATATCGAACTAGCATTCGGACCCCTACAGGTGCACCTCCTTATTCATTGGTCTATGGTGTAGAAGCTATCTTACCTATTGAGGTTGAGATACCATCCTTACGGGTTTCATTGCACAATCTCATCGATGATGAAGCATACAGAGTATCCCGTCTTCAGGACTTAGAGTTACTAGATGAGAAGCAACAAGCTGCATACAATCACCTCAAGGCCTATCAGCAACGCATGAGCAGAAGCTACAATCACCGAGTAAGATCTCGTACATTTGAGGTAGGTGATCTTGTTCTTCGAGAGAATCCTCGCAACCAACCAAACCGAGAACATCAGGGCAAGTTTGAATCAAACTGGCTGGGCCCATATGTTGTCACTGCTGTATTCGGGTCCGGGGCATATCAGTTGGCTACATCAGATGGAGAACCGCTCGCAGATCCAATCAATAGCATGCACCTCAAAAGGTTTTATACCTAAGGTGTACAGAGCATCAGGCTCCCCTGCATATCAGAAAATACCAAAAACATTCAGAAAATGTTCTGAAGAAAATACAAAAACATTCAAAAAAAAAAAAAGTAAAGAAAAATCATGCATCCAAATGGTGAACAACCACTCCGGTGGCACCTTGGGTAAGTGTGATGGTGAAAACCTGGCAAACAGGCACCACTCGTAAACACAATGGCTCCAATATCTTTCAGGCTCGTTGCGATCACATTCATACATACATACATCCATCCATCCAAAGCCATGGCTTGTTATTTGTCTGCAATTATGATAATACTCCATACATCTTGCATCCCGCTTTTTCATAGTCAGGTCTACACTTGAGGGCAATGCCCTTAAAATCTAATTGATGGAAGTGGATTCTACATTGTCTTATATATCATTACGCTCTTCATTCAAGCAATCATCAGAAAATATCAAAAACATTCAAAAATGTCTCTCAAAATACCAAAAACATTCAAAAATGTCTCATCAAAATCCAATAAACATCGGAAAACCCATCAAAAATCACACAAAAACATGGCAACACCTTGTACATAGTCATCCGATCAGATACAAAACAAACATTGACAAACACTCACACAATGACCACTTATCAATCGACCACAACAATCAAACTGTCTTCAACAAGGATGCATCCTTCCTTACCAAAACAAAGACAAGATGACGTTTTCTTTGACAAGAAAATTATGTTAAGCTATCAAATACTTGGTTGATTTGTGAGTACAATCGTTTGTGTATCTGTATCAGCATCTTTCAGCATTGTTTTGTATCATTTGCACATTATTTCCGATGAAGTTTTGGGGCATGTACTAATGGTGTCTACGTGGGAAGTTCACTAAGCTACGTGATCTTATGCAAAATACAGTCATAGATCACTACGACTTGCTGACTACAGCGTATACCTCGACCATATGAGCATGAACCATTACCAAGGATCCTTATTCTTTATTCTTTATGTATATACTGTTTGGTTACAGGTACAATGCTCATTCTTTGGTTCCTCTTCCTCCAAATTGGATAAAGGTTTTATTTCTTAGTATGGTATGCACTTGTCTCAGGATCTGATCAGCCTAAGATCAAGGAGGACGATCCAAGTCATGCACGAAAGGAGATGATCCTTGTCTGTTCCGCAAGCAATACTTTGGTCGACTTGACCCTTATATCAAGTCGTTTGTATTAACTTGCTATATTAAAATCCATGAAAGAAATACTCAAGTCATCTTGAATCATTGTGTCAAGATGCTTGTATTCTCTTCCAACATTTTAAAGCTTAATGATGAAAATAGAGCACTATGGATCGTCATTTCACCTCATCTGTTTATATCTTGCATTCCGTTGCATATCACCCCTCCATTCATTCATTCATATGTAGGATTTACATGCAAAAATGACCAATAAAGCTAGTCTTGGATACAAATCACGACCGAGTACTCTGATACCTCATCAATGCATCATGCAAAGTTTTAAAAACCTTGCATTCCTCATGGTCATATCATCATTGCATTTAGGTGCATCTTGCATTACGTCCATTCATGTCATTTTAAACTAAAACATTGCATATAGTTCATTGTTGACATTAGTTTTCATTAAAATCATTTGCATCATTGCATCAATCATAAATAATTAGATTCATTCATGGGATCAAATTGTCTTTTGGTTGTTTTAAAACATTTACTACGCATTTCATCCAGTGTAAATTATCCATTATCATTTTATTATCTTTTCATCATTTATCATTTGCATCCGTTTCTTTATAGTTAAAAGGTGCATTCATTCATTCATTACTAAGTATCTTATTATGCTCATTATAAGATTCATTCACATTGCATTCATTATCATTACATTAAGGTGCAGTTATTATACCCATTAGTTATAGTATCATCCCATTATCATTTGTACTTACAAACATATTTAAAATCATTTAGAATCATAAAATCCATTTGTTTCCAAAAAACATTGGTTCATATTATATATCCATTATACAAATACATTCATTTAGGCATTCTCATATAAACATGTGTCTTTTACATTTTGTTTATCCATATTGCATTCATTTAACAAAACATCTAGATGCATATTCATACATAAAATCATTCATCTAACCATTGCATTAACATCATCGCATCATTATATTACATATATAAATCATCGCATCATTAACAAAATAGGAAACACCAAAATCCTGTTCATGCATCAAGCATAAGCATATATCATCATCATGGCATTACATACATAAAGCATTACATCAAAAATAAAAAACAAATCATACATATATAAACCTGCATTCATATGTCAGTATCCAACATCATAAATCATCATAAAAACATGCATAAAAGAAACATCTCATCAAATGCATACATGTACACATATACATCTAAGCAATAAATCATCATCATGCATAAACATCCATACATCATCACATGCATATCATCACAATATGGGATCTCCTCATATATATCATCTCATTTATCAGAGTACAATGAAGTCTACAAAATCGGCTACCAAGAGCCATCCAAGATACAGTCCATAAATAGACAATGATACAATACATAATATGCAAAAATGCTCTCTCAAATGCCGCTCTGGCCAAATGCTGTACCACCACCACCCCTACCTGCTCCACCACTGGTACCTGCACCACCTAATCCATCTCTCCGTGGAGGCCTCATCGAACCCCCACTCCCTCCTGCATCCCCTGATCTCTCCTGCCGAAGAGGACCCATCACACCCCCACTGCTTTGCATCCTCTGTGATCACTCGGATCTAGCCTGCCGCATCTGTGAATAGCTGAGAGCTCGCTGGCTAACCGGTACCACCTGCTCATATAACCCCCGCCAGTACTCTATCTCCGCCTGAGCTCACCGCATCTCCCTCATAATCTCCCCTGAAGGCCCCTGTGCTCCAATCCGCACTCTCTCCTGCAGCTCCGCCAATCTCTCCACCGCAGTATCTCTCTCTCGCAGCACCACCGTCAGCTCTGCCTCACGTGCAAATAGCTGCACATCCCTAGCTGCTATCTCCTCCTCTAATTTCTCCACCCGGGTCTGCAAATAACCTATCATATGATCCCGCAGATCCCCAGTAGCTCCCTCGCCCATGTCCATGGCTGCCGCACTTGTATCACCCCCTACAGTAGGTCCCTCCCCTGCACCACCCTCCCCTGCACCTGTATCCATCGAGATCTCTCTCTCCATCCCCCTCCCACTCAGCTGCACTCCTCCCTGCATCAACGGTCCCTGTGATATCTGAAGAGGCAGTCCACCTCTCCCTCTCCGCTGCCTCGGCATCCCCAAACCCCCTCCACCTCCTCCACCTCCTCCTCCTCCACCTCCACCTCCTCCACCTCCACCTCCTCCACCTCCACCTCCTCCTCCATCTCCTCCTCCTCCACCTCCTCCTCCTCGGCCTCCTGCTCTCCGTCCTCGTCCCCGTCCTCTCTCATCCTCAAAAGATGGGATCGGCTCTGCTGGGTCTGATATACGAAGGATCGGGTGCGCCGCCCGATACTATGTATACTCTGCTGTCACCCCTGCATCAATGACCCTCGGTCGTAAGTCCCATGGCCTCGCCTGCAGTGTCCGAAACTCTGCCAGTGCCTGATCATGCGGTAGCACTGGACCCCATGCATACCGCTCCTGGATCACTCGTGCATACTCCCCTGATCCGCTAGGCAGTCCCTACTGCCGTCCAAACTGCCTCATCACTCATCCTGACACCTGTCTCTCTACATGATAAGAGGTCCTCCCAATGAGGAATCGAGTCATGAAGACATAAGGTAGTGCCTCCGCATCATCCTCCCATGGCTCACACTCCAAGTATGGCCGCCAGATCACTGCATCCCAGTCATCCAATGCTCGCTGCCACCACTCTAACTTCCCCAAGTGGGGCTGACTCATCATGCCACTGTACATAAACATGTATGGTTGGTCCACGGCTCGAAATCTGAGACTCACCGGTTGAGTCACTGGTAGGTGCTCCCATGCCCAAACATGTAGTAGCGTCATGCCCACTGCTCGAGAACCCCTCCCTCGGTACACTACCTCGTGTAGCTCCTGATACATGTGTGCTAACATGCACTGCCCCCAGGCAAATCGGGTCCCCTCAGTCATCATCATCTCTATAACCTGTCCCCATCCCACCGCCAATCCATGTGACCACCTGTCTGGACACAGAAGTCCTCCCACAATCCTTGACAACACTGCTGGAAGGGGCTCATATAGTGCCGCTATATCCTCCCATGCGATCAAGCCATCGTCAATGTATACATCCTCATCAAATATCCTCTGACATGACACCGTCCCCCAGGATCTATCGTATGTCACCAGCTCCCCCCGAATCAGAATCCGAAGGATACGCCACACGTCCTCCAAAGTCACCATCATCTCTCCCTGGGCTAGATGAAACGTGCACGTCTCACCGTGCCATCGCTCTACCAAGGCTGTAATCAGGCCGTGATTCATCTGAATCACGGGCATGTGCATCACCTAGTACAACCCAGTCGCTGCTATACAATCAATCTCTATCTACGTCAAACGGTCCCGCAACCCCTGTGTCGCAAGATGGCGCTCGCGTAACTGCAACACGCGCAGATCCTCCTTGACATAGACATTCATCACTCACTATCAGTTGTTTTGTTTTCAAACTTTCTTAAGTTTAAACCTAGACTATCATCAGATACTTTGATCAAGTATCTTTGGGTCTCAACAGGTAAGCAATCATGGCCACCTAGACTTCAAACAGGCATTTATCCTAACAAATGACCTAAGTCTCATCGGGCTGCTATGGTTCAAAACAACTCCCACTTCACCTCGCCATCCATCAATCATTAGGCATCAGGAGATTTATTTTGTCCACAATTGGGGCATCTCGTTATCTTAAGACAAAAGCGCTATTTTATCGACAATAGCACTAGTTCTACACAATAGCGCTACAACCATCGCAAAAGCGCTCAAAAAGCTGTACAAAAGCGCTACAAAAATAAAAGCACTCAACCCGCTATACAATAGCGCTATTACACATCAATAGCGCTCAATTAAGCCTACCATAGCGCTACTTGGTCAAGTGCGCTAAAACCTGCCTACATTAGCGCTAATGAATACAAAAGAGCTCAAACCAAACCACAATAGCGCTAATTCATGGAGCAAAAATGCTAAAACCATAGTTCCAGCGCTCTTGCTCCGACTTGACTTCGACTCAGCTAAAAACCTATCAAAAATGCATAAAAAGTCAGTTTTCAGATTTGCGTACCGCTGGTCCGTAGTCGGCTAGGCGCTGGAACCGTCGGACTCGCTCGAATCTGTGCTCGATGATCGGAATCAGCATAGTAGTTCCTCCTTGCTCCTCCAAATGTCACTATCAGAGCTCTCGTTTTCAACTAGTCGCGGTCACAAATGATCCTATTTTCACCCCTTTCACCCCATTTATACCCCCCGCTGTCATCGTAACTTCGCCCCACTCATCGCCGTGGTCCCCGTGAACTTCCCAAGCCCCCCATTTCTCCATGTTTCCCCCGTTTTCTTCTATTTTTCACCTGTATGCCTAACTTCTTCTCTTCTACCACCCTGCCAAATTTCATTCTTTTTCGAGAGATCGTCCGATTTTTCGAAATTTTTCGGCCCATCTCTCGAGGAGGCATACCACCCATTAAATCTAATTTTTATGGGGCATTTCTTCACACCTATTTTTCTTTCTTTGAAACAATGCGATAAACCGCACCGTCTCAAAGAGGGGCAAATGTAGTCACACAAATCTGTCCAGCTTAATTAAATAAATATTCACTATTTATTTGATTAAAAATCCACTAGCCATCAATTAATTAAATTAATGTTTAATTAATTCATCCCCAAACATTCTTCTATTAATTAAATAAATTATTCAATTAATTTTAATTAATTCATTAAATCTAATTCCAATCAATTAAATAAATAAAATCTATTTATTTAACTAAAATCCCCTTTTCCTCTTTTAAATAAATTAAATAAAACATTTATTTAAATCATTATCCCCACCCCACTTGCATTTTCCTACAAATGCAACTTGCACACATTTATTGAAATAAATGAATTTTTATTTTAAATAAAATCCTATTTTCCTTCACCCACCAAAGCCACTTGCAAAATCTAATCCCCTTCTAGATTCTTCTAGCCCCTTCCTAATTAGCCTAATCCATCCCCTAATTATTGTCACATTCCTTAGCAAAATAGAGTCACTTCTCAAAGCCTAAAAGTCTTTGATAACCATTAAAGGCTTTCAACCTTCAACCACTAAATGTCTCAAAGTCTTAGATAACCTTTGAAAGCTTCCAACCTTCAACCACTTAATCCCCAAAGTCTCCAAAAACCATTAATGGTTAATTCAACCTTCCCACATGGTTAAAACATTTGTTTTGACTCAACCTCTACCCAACCCAAGGGTCTCATCAAGCCTTTAATGCTTTGACCATGATTATCTCTTAATCATTTGCACAAAGGTTTATCCTTGGATTAACTCCTAATCCAGTGGGTAATCCTAATTTAGGCTTGACCCTTAGCCTTTAGATAACCATGAGGTCTTCTCAGGCCTTTAATGCCTCCAACCTCTTCTCTCAACCCAACCCTATGTTGACACTTGTCACCATTTCATTGGTGCAAATTGTGCACATGGATTCCCAACTTTCAAGCTTGACCCTTGATTAAACCTTTCAATCCTGGCCATCCATTGCTCCATTTTTCCTATAAATAGAGCCCATTCCTTCATAATCCAGATCCTGAAAACTTGTATGCATCTAAGCTATAGACATTTTAGAGAGCATTTTAGCATAAGCAATCTAACATCTTGTCTTTTTGGTTAAAATACATCATTTTAGCATTAGTATTAGTTTTTTATTTCACATTTAGAGCTATACTACAATCTCAATCCTCCATAAGCATCCATAGTGCAAAAAGCTGCTGAGAGCTACACTATTTTGGAACTTGGAGAGGAGAGGAACAAGGGAGAAGAAGCTAAGGCCATGCTAAGAGGCAGTTGGAGATGTCTCGTGATCTTTGTTTTACTTAGTAGATATATTAGCATGTCTCTTTGTGTCTCTTTTGGAATGCCTTCATGTGTTTGGTTTTAGATTGACTAACACTAATGTTTTGTATGTTTTTGTGTTCTTTGATCTTAGACTAACCTTGTGCCATTTAGGAGGGCATCACTTTGTCAACACATTACATACAACAATATTTTGCTAAGTAGTCCCTCATCAAGGTCTATCACCTTTGGGTCTCATTTGGTCTTACTTAGAGTCAAGGTCAACTTACCTCATCAAGAGAAACTATCATCTCTTTGGAAGTCACACCTACTCTACTACATACATACTTGGTCTTACACTTTGGACATTGCAAGTACACTTCAGATTCATTTACATTCCATCCAACTCTTGGTCTTCCATACTCTTTCCATTTTCATCTAGTCTCACACATTTTGGCACGCCCGGTTCATGGTTGAAACCCGTTCCCAAAAATCTAGGAGAGAAACTAAAGAGGCTCAAGAGTCCGCAAACATGAGTTCCTATGAATATGACAATGATATCTTTTTCAATTCTGATCATACTACATTACCTGACATGGATGCTTATAGAAACACTCCAAATGTTGAGCACATGGACACTACAAACAACAATGATACACACAATGATAATATGGACAACTTTTCAATACATTCAGCAAAAGTGGAAGACACCATTATGGATCCCCGTTTCAATCGATTGGTTGAGGAAATAATGAGGAGAGATAGACAATATTTCTTACAAGTGATGGCACAAAGTGGAGCCAAGATCCCTCATGATTTTGACATGTCTCAAATAATGGAAAATCAACCTTTGCAACAACCTCACCTCAACATGGATCAAAGGAGGCCTAATAGTGAAGGCAATAGAGGACCACATCTTGTGCTTGAATCACCATCATCTTTGTTTCAAAAACCAGATGTCCCCTACACACATGGTCAAGCATATGATACTCACCTTCGTAGACCATTATGGAGGTCTTATGCA
This sequence comes from Cryptomeria japonica, assembly GCF_030272615.1. Taxonomy (NCBI): domain Eukaryota; kingdom Viridiplantae; phylum Streptophyta; class Pinopsida; order Cupressales; family Cupressaceae; genus Cryptomeria; species Cryptomeria japonica. The sequence continues at coordinate 269,107,031 of NC_081406.1, forward strand.
GAAAAATATACTCAATCACATACCAATGCTATGGACCAACCACCAAAGCAATTGGATATTCAAAGGCATGTTCAAAATTTGGACACAAGGAAACCCCACGTCAAATTTGGGGGCAACACACTAGAACAAACTCATGACATTCCTATAGAGTATGGTATACAAGGACAAAATAGATATTCCATTCCTCATCATGACTCTATACCAAGTGGTCCTTATACATAGCATCATTATAGACCTCCTCCATATGAACATGTGTATGATCAATACCATCCATATACGCAACATGCTCCTTCTCCACACAATGGTTCGGGCATGGAGTATGGTCCGAGAAGTTTGTCTCCACCCAAGAACAATTTGGAACAGCAAATCAAGGATTTACAAAAGAAAATGGAGGACATAAATACACCAAAGCCAACTTACACAATGAGAGACATATGTCCCTATCCATTTGACAAAAGCATTCCAATGCCTCCATTTCCTACACACTTTGTGATGCCTAAATTTGATAAGTATAGAGGAAAAGGGGATCCTAAGGCACACATAAGACAGTTTTTCACAGCTTGCATTGAGGTAGCAGTAGAAGAGACATATTTGATAAGATTATTCCCACAAAGCTTAGGTGATCAAGCTATGGAATGGTTCTACCAACTCCCACCTAGAATTAAGTCATGGGGCAACTTAGCAGAGGCATTTATCCTCCATTTCTATACAACATAGAGACAGACATATCAATCACTACTTTATGCAACACCAAACAAAAGGATGGAGAATCTTTTTCATCATTTTTACAAAGATGGAGAAATCTAGCCAACAGATGCTCTTGTGAAATTCCACAAAAACAAATGGTAGAGATGTTCACCCAGAATGTCAACAAAGACATTGGTTATGACCTAAGAAAAGTTTGTTTGTCCACCTTCAAGGACGTCATTGAAAAAGGCTTAGCAACAGAGAAAGTCTTAATTGAACAAGGAGTCATTAATATATTCAAAGAAAACAAAGTGGACTTTAAAGGAAAAGATACGCCAAGATTTTGGAATAAAAACAAGAACACAGTCAATGATGGTGTTGTTGATGCCAATACAGTGCAACCCAAAATCATTTTATCTGGATCAAGCTCTACAAACAATCAAGTGAATACTCAAACAACTTCCAAGTCACGAAGGAAGTACACTCCATTGGGAGAACCACTTGAGTCCGTTTTAAAAAATCTAGTGGCAAACAAGATAATCACAATTCTAGATTTTCCTCCATATGAGCCAAAGGTCAAACCAAATTGGTGGAATGATGATGAATATTGTGAATTTCATAAGAGAAAAGGTCATAAAACAGGTAATTGTCATCGACTGAAGAACATCATACAAGATCTTATTGATAGAGGTGACATTGAGATTGAAGGACACTCATCCAATCAAGAACATGAGATGTTTAAGAAACCATTCCCAAAACATGACAAGGGAAAAGCTAAAGCCACAGATGACCAAACCAACTATACCAGAGCATCCTATAACTATGATTTAACTGTCAATCACATTTCAATGGATAATTATGTCTCTACCATTATCATCAAGGACAAAACGCCTGAGAATTCCACCCAAAGACCCAAGATTGTCCTAAAAGGCATTGGATCTTCTTCTGAACCTACCTCTGAATGTAATGTCACAACTCGTCGAGGCAAATTCACTTTGCAAGGTGCTCCAGCTAAAAACACTGCTTCCTCATCAACCAAACTTGAGTATGACCTTGTAGAATAGTTAGGGAAGACACCCGCGCTTATCTCCATCCTTGAGCTCTTACGCATATCTCTCGCACATAAAGCCATTCTTGACAAAATCTTGAGAGACACTGCTGTCCCCACTGATCTAAACGTGGACCAGTTTCAAGCCATGGTGGGATACCTTTCTGTTCCACACTCCCTTACATTCACCGAAGTTGACGACGCCTCCATAAGTCAACCACATAATGCACCATTACACATTGAAGCCTTCATACACAAACATCGAATAAAATGAGTCTTGATAGATGGAGGAGCAGGTCTGAACATTTGTACATTGATCACTATTAAACAATTGGGATATTTTGATAAAGTTGTGAATTCTAAAAACAAAATTACCATCAAGGCAGATGATGATGAAGAGCGTTCATCCAAAGGCACAATCACCTTGCCCCTCAGAGTTGGGCCAGTTATAAAGGATGTGGTTTGTCAAGTCCTAGACTTGGATGTCACATACAATATATTACTAGGACGTCCTTGGATTCATGAAGTGAGAGCAGTCCCATCTACATATCACCAATGCATTAAGTTTCCTCACAACGGAGTTGAAGTAACAGTTAATGGTTATCCTAATCCATTCATATATTGCAATAACCTACGACCTAGATCAGAAATAACAATACCATTCAATCGAGAGGCTATTCCTTCATCAACATATGTGGATCCAGAATCCTTGAAAGCTTCTACATCAAAACAAGCAAAGATCAAAGAAAAGTTCAAGTTTAAAGACATGGGATGTGGTGAGTATATCTTTCATGTTGATCAACTCCCACTATCTCCTAAGACATTTAGTTGACATGAACAATCTATAAACAATTTTCAATGCCCAGGAATTGGGTGTGAACCACCTAGTGTTGTGGCTACTAAGTCTGAATGCAAATCTCCTCTAGTGGTGCAAGCATCTCTTGATATCAATAGTCCTAAGAGTGGTTCCAGCAAAGAATCTATTGAGTGTATCACCATCCCTCTTGAGAACTCACATAGCCTTAACATTTCATCCACTCATTCCATTTCCACTCCTCTCCTAGACTTGGATCAACAAGAATTACAAAAGCCCTTACTCATTAGGGATCAAGAATCAAGCTAACAAGATTGAAAGGCTAAATGAATTCAACCACCAAACCCTAGCCTAACAACAACAAAGATCCACCATAACATATGAAGATTACCTAAGACAATGCAAATCAAATGAAATCACAAAGATTATACCATCACATGTCCAATAGGGTTTTGATCTCCATTCTTCCTATCTCCATTGATCTTGCTTGATATATTTGCTCTCATATTTTATGTGCACAAGAGCTCAACAAAGAACGGAATGTGGTTGCAAGTAGGATTGTAGTATTTTCAATTGCATAAAAGATCATTAGGTCATTAGGTCATTAGGGTTTGATAATGAAGGAAGCATCTCCTTAAATAGAAGACACTATATGAAATGGAGGGATAAGATTGAGAGGTGTAAAAAGGAGGTCGGCTAGGATTAGAGGGTAGGTAGAAGAAATAATAAAATAATGAAAGAGATAGGTAGTGTAGGAATTAAGAGATGAATGACATGTGTCATGTGTAGAAAAAGATAATGAATTAATTAAATAAATAAAGATTTATTTAATTAGTAGAGGAAATGGGATCAATTAAATAAATAAAATATTTATTTAATTTAGGAAAAGGATATTTAAATAAATAAAAGTATTTATTCAAATGAAAAATAAGGCTAGAAGAGGATAAATCAATTAATTAAATAAATAAAGATTTATTTAATTAATAGAAGAATTAGGCTTAGATAATTAAATAAATAAAATATTTATTTAATTAGACATGACAATTTTGGGTGTCTACAGATATAAATAGTCCTAAGAGTGGTTCCAGCAAAGAATCTATTGAGTGTATCACCATCCCTCTTGAGAACTCACATAGCCTTAACATTTCATCCACTCATTCCATTTCCACTCCTCTCCCAGACTTGGATCAACAAGAATTACAAAAGCCCTTACTCATTAGGGATCAAGAATCAAGCTTTGAAAATAAAAATCTAAAAGTCAAAAATAAAGAGAAGTCCTTTAGTGCAAATCAAAATCAAAAGCTATTGGACTCTGTAAAAATCAAAGTCAAGGATAAAAATTCTATGAAAGAAAAAGGACAAGAGTTGATCTCTCCTAATATCAAAATAACTGGGGGCAAAAGTTCTACAATTTTAAGTCAAAAAGCATACTTGTTGATCTTAAGTCTTCATCATGCTATCATACTTTCACTTCTTTTTGCAATCATAAGACTTCATTCCTCATCCACTTGTTCCACACATCCATTCCCTTCTGGTGATTCATCATGGACCTTTAATAGAGCTTCCTCGAAGGAATTTCTTATCAGGGATGCCCAAACTTCTTCAGGTGACACGCATATGGGCAAATGTAGTCCACACACTAGTAATTCTATCTCAGTTCCTTCATCAAGGAAGACAGCCACTCGAGCAACATATCATGTAGTCAAGGAACAATGCAATTACATACACAAGGTAAAGCCTCACACATTTGAGGTAGGTGACTTAGTTCTCAAAGAAAATCTTAAAAATCAGCAAGACAAAGAGAAGAAGGGCAAGTTCGAACCAAACTGGCTTGGTCCTTACATCATCACAGTAGCATATGGATCCGGAGCATATCAACTCTCAACCCCATAGGGCGAACCTTTGGAGGATCCTATCAATAGCATGCACCTTCACAGTTTTTACACATAGCTCTTCAGAGTATCCTAATTAAAAAAGACAAAAAAAATCATAAAAAAAAAAAAAAATTGTTACTTGGTGAAAACCTCAAACAGGGGCCTTGTGACACAAAAAAATATAAAATTGGAAAACAAAAAAAATATTTCGTCCAATTGTGAAAACCACTTTGGTGGCACCCTAGGTAAGTACCATGGTGAAAACTGGGTCACCAGCACCATGTGTAGAGACATTGCTCCTCCCTCCTTCTGGATTCCATTTCATCTTTCACTTTGCACACACTCACAGCCTATCCATTCATAATAAACATTCCTTTTCACCCTTTCCATCCATAATAAATCAGCTCCTATATGTGGCTAAGGTAAATCCTACGTCTAGTAATGGGTGTGGAATTGAGCGCATCACACATTTTGAGGAGCATAGTATCTTCTAGTTTTCTTCAGTCTATCCGCGCACAACCCGCAATAAAGAAACATTTGCATCGCCAATCCACAATAAAGTTCCGTCTTCTCCACAATAAAGTATCGGTTTCATGGATTCAGTGAGTTTCAGATGAGACATAGCAGAAACAATGGGCTTCAACAAATCAAATCTTTCAATAGACTCAGACAACATATGGTTCAGTGCTATCTATCCTTTTGTGAAAGTAAACATTATGACCACAATCAAATAAGACTTATACAAGTGACAAGAGACACTAAACTTGAGGACTACAGTGGATGTTGGTGTTGATCTTGGTTTTCTTTTGATTTTATCTTTAGGTGACATGTATTTTAGCTTTTCCGGGATGTCTTTGACTAGAGATTTCATCTCCAGGATGTCTTTGACTAGAAAGGTGAGGATGGGGTATCGTCACCTATTTTTCTTTGTTATCTGCGGATTGTCTCTTAGTAATGCTATGACTTGTCCAAGGATATCAAGACATTGTGAGTCTAGTGTGAACTGGGGCATTCCTTATTTGTAACTATCTTATCTCCATGCAAACAGGTATAATGACATTTTGGGTCGAACATATGCCTCGATTGTCATAACTTATTTTTCCATAATAAAGCTCAATGATGATAATGCACAAGAAGATCTTTCACTTTCATATCTTCTAGCTTTCATCCCCCTTTCTTGATTGACTTCCATCGTCCTTCCTAAGTCTGTGTAGCCTGCTATCACATGACTGAGTATAATGACATGCCAAAAACATTTGCATTTCATGTAGTTGCACCTGCATTACCACATATAAGCATTTCATACGTACATATAGATATCACAATTGCATTGGCATAGCATATAAAAACATAAAAGAACAAAAATATTGCATTTCATCATGTACATATTTGCATCCATATCATAATCATCGTCATAAAACATATCATTAGCATCACATAGAAACATAAATTATGAAACATCTCATCACATAGGTACACATGCATATAGCTACCGCAAGGATGAATGTCATACATATATAATCATAAGTGTCATGATACAATGATGTCAAAATCATATGGCTACAAATCACCCGAAGGTGTCTACATCATAATACAAAATGGTACAAAACTGATACATAGGGAGCCCTCTAAGGCTATGATGAACTCCCTCCCTCAGAGCCGCCTGACCTTGACAAAGCCTGAGCCCTGGAAGGACCCACCCCAGGATCATCTCTCCTGTCCCCTCTATCTGGTGGTGGTGGAGGACCCATAATTCCACCGCTGGATGCCTATCTCCTATCCCTCCCTCTAGTGGTCGTCATTGTCTGCGATGGTCTACAGAAGCTCTTGGCTCGCTGCTCTAGTGGCACGACTCCATAGTATAGGTCTCTCCAGTAGCCTATCTCCTCCCCATCTCGTAGAACATAAGCATAACCAACTCCTATGTCCTCTGCCGCCTGCCTCCCTACCCTCAGTGCCATCTCAGCCTCTGTATAGTGTTGAATAGCCTGATCCTTCTCCCGCTCTGTGTCCCTTAGCTATCTCCTGAGCCTAGCTATCTCCCTCTCCAGATCCTGGATCTCATCTGCCTGTCCCTGGCAAATCTCCCTCAACTCTAGTGGCTCATCCTGCTCCTCCTCCTCTCCCCCCTATACCTGTGGCTCTACCTATGCCTATACCTGTGGCTACTCCTGTGGCTATCCCTGCCCCTGTCCTCATCCCTATCCCTATCCCTGTACTTGTCTAGGACCCTGTGCTGCTGGCACCTGTAAAGGAAATCCACCTCTGTCTCTCACCACCTGAGCCTATCTCTCCTCTCAACCCTCTCTCCATGGAGCCACTCTCCTCTCTCCTATCACCCCTCGCCTCCTCTACCATCTCCATCATCATCCTCATCCCCCCCACCATCTCCATATATCTGCTCCCCTGGGTCTGTCAGTCGAGGAAATGGATGCTCAGCCAAATATGCAGTATACTCTACATCCATCCTTGCATCCTCTATCTCTTGCCACCTATCCCAAGGCAAGGGCACCATCTCTACCAGTTGCATCACTGCCTGATCATATGATAATAATGGCTCGAAGTGTGCTTGATCCCTCACTATCCGAGCATACATCCCGGAACCCCGTGGCATCTGTTGAATCCTGTCAAACTGCCTGCAAACCCTATCAACCAACTGCCTCTCCAGTACATAGGGCATTCACCCAATCAAATACCTGGTCCTAAAGGTGTATGGCAGCTCCACTATGTCATCCTCCCACTCCTTGCACTCTCGGTATGGTCTCCATACCATAGTGTCAATCTCATCAATGACCCTGTGGCAATGCTCTAATCTCTCGATCCGTGGTTGAGAGGCAATCATATCATATAAGTGAACAAAACTACGCCCATGGCCCCTACCTCTGAAATGAATCAGTCGGGTAACCAGCAGATGCTCATAAGCCCATACCTGTAATAATGTCACTCTGCAGCCCAATCCTACGGATCCATGGTATACAAACTGATGGAGCTCATAATACAAATGCGCCAGCACACATAGTCCCTAGGCATATCTGGTATGTTGTATCACCAATATCTCCAATGTGCTCCCCCAGCCCATAGCCAACCCTTGTGTCACCCTATCCGGACACAGGAACCCACTAATCACTCCTCCCAGCACCACCGATAGCGCCAATCCAGTTTGTGTCATGGTATCCCATGCCACATGTCCAGCCCTCATCTCTAGTCCTGGATCCTGAAACACTCATCTCAGAGCATCCCTGTCTCCATCTCGATCATAGGGTATCAACTCCGATCGATCGGTATCCTCAGAATCCTGTACACATCCTCCAAGGTGACCATCATCTCACCCATCGGCAAATGGAACGTGCATGTCTCAGAGTGCCATCTCTTAGCAAGTGCAGTCAGCAATCCCATGTTCACCTGAAACTCAGGCACATACAGAATGAATCACAAACCCATAACCTCAATCACGGCTCTGTCCTCAAATGTCATCTCTGGTCGTAACCTCTGAGTCGATGGGAATCTCTCCCATGACTCCAACATAGGTAGGTACTCCCAAGGTCAAACAAATCAACTGTGTCAGTTAAAGTGGCATTCATTGTTCATCACAAAATGATGCTTATTATCCTAAGTGCTTATGATACTCTATCCCAGTGACACTCATTGTTCATCACAAAGTGTTGCTTCTATCCTAGTGACACTCACTATTCATCACAAAGTGTTGCTTCTATCCTAGTGGCATTCCCTATTCATCACAAAATGTTGCTTTTTATCGCAGTGGTACTCACTGTCCATCACAAAGTACTACATGTTTTTTTGCACTACCTGTTCATCACAAAGTACTGCTCTTTTTAGTACTCCCTATTCATCACAAAGTACTATGTCTTGGTACTCCCTGTTCATCACAAAGTGCCTCGATCTATCCTAGCTCTATCTGCTATTCTAGTCTTCCCTAGAGGACCTGCTTGAGCGTATCCTCTTAGTAGCTTATCTAATCGACATCATATGCTCATCATAGAACTGTCGATTTGACCTAGAAGACATAAACGTGCCTTCATGACATAAATGCGCCTGCTCTGCACGGATGTGCCTGAAATACATAGTCAGGCCTATGTTTTGTACAAATGCACCTGCTCTACACAAACATGCCCACATTGCACAAACATTCCTGAACAATGCAGATGTGCTCGCATTTGACATAAATGCCTTTTCCTACATAGACATGCCTAGCTAACCTAAATGCTCTTGGCACCAACACAGACATGCCTTGACATTTTTTGACCTTGTTTGACACCCCTAAACATGCAGTTATTTCTCTACCTAACATGCATTAATGACAACATTTATTGCGACAAAGTACAAGGAGGTTTTACGGTACTTACCAACTCTCCTGCCTCTGCTGACCTCTGAAATTGGTGAAAGCGATCAAATCTATGCACCAATGCCATCGCTGCTGACTGCTGCTACTCTACTCTCTCTCTGCACTTTGATCTCTTAGGTGTGTGGATGACAATGAGGATGTATTCCCCTCGTGGTCTATTTTATAGATTGCCCTAGCCCTAGCCTTAACCCTCGTCTCCCGAGTCAGTCTTCTTTATCCCGTGACCTTGTCACTCTATCCGGTCAATCCATTCTACCCTTTCTTTCTTATCAAGAGATTGTCTGTGATCTTTTCAAACATTTTCATCCAATCTCTCGAGGGGGCATACCATTCCCATCTTGGGGCAGCTTTGTATCAGTTCATATTATCTTCTTTGAAACAACGCAACAAGCTGCATTGTCTCAAAGAGGGGCAAAATGTAGACACCTAAAATTGTCCTATCTAATTAAATAAATATATTATTTATTTAATTGTCTAAGCCTAATTCTTCTATTAATTAAATGAATCTTTATTTATTTAATTAATTCATTTATCATCTTCTAGCTTTATTTCTCATTTAAATAAATACATTTATTTATTTAAATTACCCTTTTCCCAAATTAAATAAATCTTATTTATTTAATTGATCCCATTTCTTCTATTAATTAAATAAATCTTTATTTATTTAATTAATTCATTAACCTTTTCTACCTATGACACATGTCATCCATCTCTTAATTCCTACACTACCTACCCTCTCATTATTTTATTATTTCTTTTACCTACCCTCTAATCATAGTCGACCATTTATCTTTTACACCTCTCAATCTTATCCCTCCATTTCATATAGTGTCTTCTATATAAGGAGATGATTTCTTCATTATCAACCCTAACTAACTGACTAATCAATTGACTACACTACGCTTTTGAACTTTCATATGCAATCCTACTTGCAACCACATTTCCGTTCTTTGTTGAGCTCTTGTGCACATATAAAATTTGAGAGCAAATATATCAAGCAAGATCAATGGAGATAGGAAGAATGGAGATCCAAACCCTAGTGGACATGTGATAGTATAATCTTTGTGATTTCATTTGATTTGCATTGTCTTAGGTAATCTTCATATGTTATGGTGGATCTTTGTTGTTGTTAGGCTAAGGTTTTGTGGTTGAATTCATTTAGTCTTTCAACATTGTTGTTATCCATTTTCACCATACATAGGAGGAGGTCTATTTATCTTTAGAGGAGACATGTGAGTCTTTCGATATTGTTCTACATTCATCTCCACTAAATCTTGGAGTGCCTTTTTCAGCAGTGTGGAGCAGTTCACCACCTTTGGAGGGGGTAACTTTCAACATCAACATGGGGACACTTGATTAGTTTTCAGAGATTCCATTCATCATGAGTTTTTTTCCTACATCGTCCCTTCATGATTGGGGAGACTTCATGGATACACATTTGGTTTTATTTCTTCCCAAGGGGAGGAACATTGCTCAATGTTCATGGAGTAGTTTCTTCATACATTGTCGAGCTTCTATCATTGGTGTAGATTCTGTATTGAGGGGGGCTACCTAGCTTCTCTTCTTCTTCTCTCATATTGGGGGGGGGGGGGACTTTTTCCTCACATGGGGTTTTGTCCTTCACACACTTCTATGAGAGTTATTTTGTATATTTTTTCATCTCTATTTTTGGGGGGAGGGTTTTTTCCTATAGGGCTTTTCTCTCTTTCCCTGCTTTGTGAGAGATTTCATTGCATTGGTTTGCATGCATTTGTACATGGGTACCTAACAAGGCCCCGTAGTTGGGACCCATCTTGCATTGCCTAGTTGCATTGTAGACTTAAGTGCATTCCCCTAAGTTGCACTTAAGGGGGGGTGTTGGTGTAATTAATTATTCATGTTTGATATTATTACACCTTACTTAAGTTTACTTAGGTACATACATTTCATAGTAGTTTGGGTATGAGACACTTGGGTGTTTGTGCCACATTGGGATAGTGTGTGTAGGAGAATTTCCACCTTTTGTGGGCTTATCTTGTTGTTACATTCCACCTTCGGTGAGTGATCCACCTCATGTGGAATATTATATTATTTCTCCTACCTACCACACCTATTTCCTACCTACACTTGTTTCTTATTGAGCCACATGTCATGTTTGTGTGCTCACATATCCATATAGCCTTGTCTATATAAGTAGGATCATATTCATTGTATGTAACGCTTGATGATCCAGTTGATCAGTATTTTCATCTTGATAGAGTACAGTTTATTCCTATCATCTATTTTGTCTCTATTGTACTTTTCATTGAGCTCTTGATCTTGGCAAAATCTCACACTTTTGTATCGATTCTCAAGAATTGTAGAGTTGTAACAGTCTTCAAAAACTATACATCAAAACATGGCTTCAAGCAGTCTAAAACAACCAAGTTGCAGAGTCCTACTTGAAGAGAACTTACTAAATATAGTAAGTATAACTCACACAACTACATGTAAAACACATGTCGACATTACTATTTATAGTAAAGTTTCTTAACAAAACTTTTTATTTATATCAGCACACTAGTAGGTAATTCTTGATGACTCAACCACTGTTAGATGAGTATCCAAGATGACTCAACCATTGTACGATGGGAATCCAAGATGACTCAAACACCATAAGATGGGAATCTAATTTGGACTTCATATTCCAACATTCTCCCACTTGAAGTCAAATTTCAAACTCATGAATAATTCAGGTCTACTATTAGACCATTGCCAATGCTGCCTATCATCACATAATTTGTAGATCAAGAGAAGTTCTACACCAAATGAACTTCTCTCTACTAATAGGTTTCTTCATAATATTTGTAGGGTTTACATCAATGTGAATCTTGGCAAAAGAGATTTGTCCTCCTTCTACCACTTCATGAACAAAGTGATATTGAATATCAATATGCTTTGTTCTGGAATAGTATGTTGAGTTTCATGCTAAGTCTAAAGCACTTTGACTATCACAATGCAGTACCATGGTATCTTGACTCACTTGCAATTCACCCAAAAGTCTATGAAGCCAGATTTCCTCCTTGCTAGCTTGTGTTGTTGCCATATATTTTGCCTCAATAGTATATAATGTCACCACTATCTGTAGCTTCGACGCCCAACTAACAACACCTCTAGCTAAAGAGAAAACATAACCTATTGTAGATATTCTCATATCTCTATCTCCACCAAAATTTGCATCCATATACCCATTAACTTAAAGACTACTCCCACTATAACATATAGTCGCATCTGAAGTGCCTCTCAAATATATGAAAATCCACTCTACAGTTGTCCAATAATTAGTGTCAGGATTCACCATGTACCTATTGACAACTCCCATTGCTTGTGCAATGTCTATTCTAGTGCACACCATGGCAAACATAAGAATTTCTACTGCTAATGAGTACAATACATGAGACATTTGTGTCTTCTCTTCTTTTGTGCTCGGGCACTATTCTAAAGACAATTTAATATGAACAGAAAAGAGAGTACTAATTGGTTGTTCGTTTTACATATTGAAGCACTGCAAAACCTTCTCCACATAAGTATTTTGCGACAACCATAATTTCTTGTCATTTTTGTCTCTATGTATCCTTATTCCAAGAATCTAATTTTCACTTCCTAAGTCCATCTCAAACTCCCTAGAAAGATGAGTTTTCAAATGGATGATTTTATACATGTTGGGGCTTGCTACCAGCATATTGTCAACATATAGTAGTAGAATAATAAAAATGTCATCACCATACCTTTGAGCATAGGCATAATGATCAGCCTCACATCTACTAAAACCTAAACTCATCACGAAGGAATCAAACTACTTGTACCAACACCTTGGCACCTGTTTCAAACTATATAATGATTTTCTCAAGCTACAAATGAGATTCTCTTTGCCTTTTTCCTTAAAACCTTCAGGCTGCTGCATATAATTCTCCTCGGAGAAATCACCATGCAGGGAGGTTGTTTTAACATCTAACAGTTCTAACTACAAATCAAGACTAGCAACAAGAACTAAAACAACTCTAACAGTACTCAACCATACAATATGTGAAGAAATTTCATCAAAATCAATACCATACTTCTGTGCATACCCCTTGGCCACCAACCAAGCTTTATATCTCTCCAAATTATCATTTAAATACTTCTTCAATTTGAAGACCCACAGGTTCCCAATAGATTTTCTCCCCTTAGGCAATGGCACAAGCTCCCATGTCTTGTTCTTATATAGATCTTCCATCTCCTCTTCCATAACAACTCTCCATTTGTTTGCACATTTAGCTTCACAAGCCTCTTGATATGAACTAGGTTCACCAACATCAGTTAGTAATGCATAAGCAAAATTACAAGTAAGAGAGTATCTTATAGGTGGTTTGATTATTCTATTGGATCTTCTTAAAATAGGTGATGATTGACCCTATGGCTCAACTGGTTGGTGTTCTTCTAGTTGATCTTCATCTAGTTGTTCTTCATCTGGTTGCTCTTCATCAAGCGCATCTAGATGATCATCATATCTTTCTACCTCTATTGGAATAAATTTCATACATTGCCATTCGTTACCTCCTTGCATTGTTTTTTAATTAAAATAAACATCTTGGCTAACAATAATCTTGTGGGCAGCAGTATCCCATAATTTGTACCCCTTTGTACCTTCTACATAGCCAAGAAAAATACATTTCATGGACTTATTGTCTAACTTATTTCTATTCTCTTTACGAATATGTACATAAGCATTAGAACCAAAAACATGAAGAAATGAATAATTCTACTGGTTTACCTTTCCATATTTCTTCAGAAGTTTTATTATCAAGAGTAGTAGTGCGAGATCTATTGATCAAGAAACAAGATGTATTTATAGCCTCACCCCAAGATTTCTACTCCAAACCAGCAGTGCTCAATATGCATCTAGCTCACTCCATAATTGTATGGTTCATGTGTTCAGTAACACCATTTTGTTGTGGTGTCCTCACAACTGCCAATTGCTTTGCAATGTTATTCTCACTACTAAACTGGTTAAATTCTACTAAACAAAACTCACCTCTGTTACCAGTTCTCAGACTTTTTATTGTCTTACCTTTCTGATTCTCTACAAGAGCCCTAAACCTCTTAAAACAATAAAACACTTCAAATTTCTTCTTGAGAAGATAAATCCATACCTTACGAGAATAATCATCTATAAATGAAACAAAGTATGATGAACCTCCAATAGATGTTACAAGAGTTTCCCAAGTATCTGAATGGATTAAATCTAATACATCTTTACTTCTGGTAATATTTCCTAGAAAAACTCAGTCTATTCTATTTTCCAAACAAACAATGTTAAAAAAAACATAAATCTTTAGATTTTACACTTGGGAGAAGATTTTTTTATAGAAGTACCTTGAGACCTTGTTGACTCATATGACCTAGCATTTGATGCTAGGTTGATAATGAGTCAATCTCTACATTAGATACCACAACAACCTCTCCAATGCTAGTTTATCCAACCAACCTATAGAGATTCCAACCTTTATTTCCCTTTAGTACAACCAAAACTCCTTTTGTTACCTTGAGACAACTATTTTCACCATTGATTTGATAACCTCATTCATCAAACACTCCAAGTGAAAATATTTTTTTCTTAAAACTAGGTACATGCCTAACATGTTGAATAGTTCTAATTACTCCATCAAACATATTGGTTCTTACCTCTCCTTCACCAATAGCCTCATATGGGTTGTCATTTCCCATGTAAATCATACCTCCATCACAACATTGATAAGTAGAAAACCAGTCTCTGTGTGGTGTCATATGAAAGGAAGCACCAAAATCAAGAATCCAAACATGAAGTAAAGAACCTATTAGATTAGCAGTTAATATCTCTCCATCTTCCAATGGTGTTTGAAATTATACAATGTTAGCCTCAGATGCAGGTGTACTAGAATTCTCCTTGGTTTCTTTTGGCAACTTGCAATCCTTCTTGACATGTCGATGCTTGCCATAGTTCCAACATTTCACCCTTTTCCACTCCTTGGATTTGGACCTAGTTTGTCCATGCTCAATATTTGATCTTTCTCAAGTTTTGCCTCTTGCAACGAGGGCTTTGCTAGAAGAAGATCCTTGAGATGCCTTCCACCTTGAATCTTCAAAGATTAAAGTAGCCACCAAATCTTCAAAGACCAGCTTCTAACTTGGTGCAGAATTATTGAGAGCCATAACCAACTGTCCCAACTATCTAGCAAGGAGCATAGTAAAATTGTTTCTTTATCTTCTTCATCAATTTTCACACCCACTAAAGCCAACTTGCTTGTCAATGTGTTGAAATCATTGAGATGATCTGTGACAGATGAATTGTCATACAACCTAAAATTATGCAACTGCCTTCATAGCATAATTTTGTTTACTAATGACTTCGTGTCATACATTTTTGCAAGCTTATTCCACAAGTCATGAGAAAATTTCTCCTCTGCAACATTGAACATAATTGAATCTTCTAGAGATAATTGGATTGTTTCTCTAGCCATGCTATCCATGGTGTTCCAATCTTCCATGCTCATATTTGCAAGTTTTGATGCTACTTCTTGAAGAGCTTTGTCACATCCATCTTTCACCAGCAAAGCTTGAATCTTAAGCTTTCTTAGAGAAAAATTCAAACCATCGAACTTATTCACCTAAAATCTAGTAACACTATTTATGGCCATTGCTTACTTCTCAAAACAAAACAATTTCTACACAAATAAAGTATTCTTTGATACCAATTGTGAGAAATTTAACAACTGTGGAAATTTGCAAAGAAGAACAATAACACATAACACACAGATTTATGTGGAAAAACCTGGTAAAAATATACCAATAAAAAACCACGGGAAAATTATCTTTCATATTGATTCTTAGGAGTTACAGAGTTACAACAATCTTAAAAAATCTGTACATAAAAACATGAGTTTGAGCAACCTAAAAAAACTAAGTTGCAGAGTCCTACTTGAAAACAACTTACTAAATATAGTAAGTATGACTTGCACAACTACATGTAAAACACATGTTGAAATTATTATTTATAGTAAGTCTCAAAAGATTTGGCACCTCTGGCAAGATGCCTTACGTCGAGTGCCTAGCAACCCACTAGTGGGCAATCCATGGTAACTCAACCACTGCAAGATGGGAATCCAAGATGACTCCACCACTGCAAGATGGGAATCCAATTTGGAATTCATATTCCAACATATGTGAGATCTATCAAGTGTCCTTGTCAGATGTTTTTAATCTCTTGTTGAAAAGTTTATTCTAATCTATTTATACCCTGATGGGCTCTTTAGAATAGGACTGTGATAAGGAATAGGTAACAATTTACCACCATCAGAATTGAAATCAAATGATGTTTAAGCAGAGGCATTTAGAAATTCAGACTTTTTTGTTGATACCCAAAAGGTTGGCTCATAGATATTCATGTATATGTTTATCAAGGTTTTAAAGATTTGTGTAGGTATGGCCCAAAGGTTTCATGGAAGCAACTGTAAGGAACCTAGTGATCCCAACACTCTTTTCTTCAGGACTTCAAATAATTGATCCCAACAATTTCTCAATCAATGTAAATGGTAATACCCATCACTCTTTTCTTACACACTTGTATATCACATATAGATCAATGGAATTATTTTGAATAGTATTTTTTATGGTGAGATAATATTATGTGGGTCTATTTTTCAGGAAAGCATACTCTATCAAGAGAGGAGACACTAGAGTTGGACAACTACAGTGTTTTAATGCAGACTTCTTTACTAGAGGAGTTTTAGTACTACAAGACATCAAAGGAAACATTTGATTCCTCTCATGAAATATTTTAAATTGCATTTCCAAGAGGATTTGCATGGGAAGTTGTGGAAGTTTACAAAGGACCTCCAATTGTGAACTTCAAATTTAGGTATTGAGGTGTCATGAAGGGGCCCTTCAAAGGCCATGCTTCCATTGGACAAACAGTCCAATTCACTGAAATAGCCATTGCTAAGGTTACTCTCATATAATCAATTCACATATATTTAGAAAATTGAGTTTTTTTGGACTGGTTTTGTTCATATAAGTTGTATGGGAAGTATTAATTTTTAAAAGTATGGTCATTACAGCTGAAAGAGAAGCTGAAAATGGAGGAGGTAGAAGTATACTATGATCCTACAGAACTATGGGGAGGATTTCTTAGAGTGAAGTTTGATTAAAATTATGGAGAATATAAGACTAGGATAGAGGGCTGCCCCTTCTTCGCTTGACTTATTACTATTTTTAGGGTAGAATATGTGGCTTTGTACACTACCAGCTTTGACTTGCAATGGCTACTTTCCTCTTTGTTATTGTGGAATCTATATTTTTAGGTGCTTTTTTACTATTAATTGTATAAGTTATGTGCACACAACTAATTGAGTTGCTAATTAGATAAGTCATGTGAACAAAATATGAGAACACAACTGATTAAGACACAACACACTGAGTAATCTTGTCCTAACTAGATATATAAAGTAAAATAGTAATAAACTAAATAATACTCCGATGATCCCCATATATTTTTATTATGGAAGGTCAATTTGACGCTTTTTTTTGGGTTATCACACTCCTAAGTCACTTTTCACAAAATGGTGCTTCTCTCCTCTATGTTTGTGTATCCCTAACATTTTTTTTGAATGCATTTAATTCACCTTGTGTATATTTTAGCTAGTTGTTGAAGTCCTTCCTTTGGGTTTTAAAAATTTATTTAACTTGTTCTAAAAAATTTCATCTCTCCAAGCTCATATTGACCAAATTCTCATGTGAAAAATAATGTAAAATGTATAGGCACCTATAACTGGTGATGCAACATCACAAGCTCAATGTTTAAGTTGGTCTATACATTCTAATTTTTTCATTGAGCTTTGAAGGTTTCCTTAAAGATGATTTCCATCTCAATGGTTGTTGTAGACGTATAAATCTGACCACTTTCATAAGTGAATATTTAATATTCATTTTAACCTCATTCTTCTATTTAATTAAATTATTCACATTCATCTATTTGATTAAATAAATTACTCAATTTATTTAATTAAGTTCACCTAAGCCTTTCATAACCTTTAATTAAATATATCACTTTATTTAATTAATTTCCCTTTCTCCCTTTTTAATTAAATTTACATTTAATTAAATTATTCGTTGCAAATAAATAAATCTAATTTATTTTTTAAAATCCTCCACTTGTATTTATGCAAGTTGCATCTATTTTATTGAAATAAAGTAATTTATTTTAATTAAAATTTCCCTCCATCCACTTGCATTTTCCTACATCTCTCACTTGCCTCCTAAACCCCTTCTAGATTCTTCTAATCACTTCTAATTTAGCCTAATCCATCTCCTAAATATTGTCACATCCCTAAGCAAAGGGAAGTCACTTCTCAAACCCTTAAAGTCTTCAATAACCATTAAAGGCTTTATGTCTTCAACAAGTTAACCCTCAAAGTCTTCATAACCATTAATGGTTAACTCAACATTCTTGCATGATTAGAGACTTTCTCTCTAACTCGACCCCCATCTAACCCAAGGGTCTCATCAAGCGTTCATGGCTTTAACCTTGGTTATCCCTTTAACCCTTGCACAAGAGTTTATCCTTTGGCTAAAACCTTTATCCAATGGATAACCCTAACCTGACCTTAACCCTTACCTCCTGAGGTAACCTTCATGTCTTCTCAAGCATCTAATGCTTCTTTCATCTCCTCTCAAGCAACCTCTTGTTGACAATTGTCACCATTTCATTGGTGAGAATTGTAAACATGGATTGATAACTTTCAATCCTGGCCCTTGTTAAGATTATCCAATCTTGACCATCCATTACCCTATTTTCCCTATAAATAGAGCTCTCATTCTCTCATTTTCATAGATCCAAGTTTCATGCATCTAATTTATAGTCATTTTACTAACCATTTATCCTCTCTTTGATAAAAATCATCTTAATAGCATTTTAGAAGTAATTTTAAATATCATAGCATATCCATGTTAGACTAGTATATCATGTTAGGATAGGACTACTAATCTTTATCATAACATAATATTTATGTTATTTTAAATCATCATAGATTCAATATCATACATATCTAGGAATGCATTTATGCTAAATTAATCAAACATCACTCATTCTTGGATTTGTCATTCCTAAGTCACTTTGCTTAGTGATCTGAGAGAAAGGAATTGACTTGAGGGATCATGTGAGATAGAGAACAATGGGACACCCCTTGGGAAGTTGAGTTATTCAATATAGCTCCCATAACTTGCACCAAGAGTCTCATTGGTGTGTGGACACTTTGGAATCGAACTTTTATGTTTCTATCACCCACATTTCCCGCACACATTTCTGGCACCCAAAGTCTAATTCCAAAGTGTCCACACACCGATGAGACTCTTGGTACAAGTTATGGGAGCTATATTGAATAACTAAACTTCCTAATGGGTGTCCCATTGTTCTCTATCTCATAGGATCCCTCAAGTCAATGTATTTCCTCTCAGATCATTGAGCAAAGTGACTTAGGAATGAAACTCCAAGAATGAGTGGTGTTTGATTAATTTAGCATGAATGCATTCCTAGATATGTATGATATTGAATCTATGATTATTCAAACTAGCATAAATATGATATGATAAAGATTAGTAATCCTATCCTAACATGATATACTAGTCTAACATGGATATGCTATAATATTTAAAATTACTTCTAAATTGCTATTAAGATGATTTTTATCAAAGAGAGGCTAAATGCTTAGTAAAATGACTATAAATTAGATGCATTCGGACACCTATAGGGGCTACACCATATTCATTGGTGTATGGATCAGAAGCAATTCTACCTCTTGAGGTAGAAATTCCATCACTCAGAGTATCTTTGAAAGGCCTCATACCAGATGAGGAATATCGGGTAAACAGATTACATGAACTAGAGCTTCTAGATGAAAAATGACAACATGCCTATGATCATCTCAAAACATACCAATAGCGAATGTACAGAAGCTACAACCACAGAGTCATCCCTAGGGTTTTTTAAGTCCGTGATCTTGTACTCAAAGAAAATCTCAGAAATCAACAGGATCAAGAAAAGAAGGGGAAGTTTGAACCTAACTGGTTGGGTCCCTATGTCATCATATCATCCTACAAATTACGTGCCTATCATCTAACAACTTCAGAAGGCAACGTGCTTGATGAACCAACCAACAACATCTATCTAAAGAAATTCTACACTTGAGTCATCTAATGCATGGAAAAAGAAAAATACAAAAATACAAAAATACAAAAAAAATCAAAAGCAAAACAAAAAAGTGCAATAAAACCAAGTAGTGAAAACCTGGCAACAGGCACTATTTGTGAGAGACTGGCTCCTCTATCTATCAGTACTCATATCTTCGAACCATCCAAGTCAAAGCTAATGGCCATTGCCCAACACTTTTCACGTAGCATTATCCCAGACATACTTAGCGTAGTCATTGTCCTTGATTATTTGAAGATCAGTTCATCATATCCCACCATGGCTTGGTGATCATTGTGTATATCCACATCGATAGATATATGTGGCTAGGGGCAGCATTTCTCTCACTTCAAGCATTCCAAACACTGAACAACAAGGATCATAGCATGCTCAGGAAACCCTGTCAACAATTGCTCCTTAGGCTAGAAAACAAGACCACTATCTAGATATAACTTTAACACACACATGATGGATGATTTTCTTAATTATAATTTGTTTACATATAGCATAAAGTTTTAATTATTTTGTATCTTAAATTTTTGAATCATTGGATCTCCTAAGTTTCTCAAAGATGCATTGAGCTAGAGAAGGCAACAGGGGAGTGATATTTTTTGGTTTTCTATTTGTGAGATGATCACTTGTATGATGCAAACTTGTCTTGAGACATGATTGGAACATATTATTGAAGGCATTGTTCCACTTTGCACATACAAAGGGTTAACTCTTTTTTGTTTTACGCAAGCAACACTCAGGTCATCTTGGTTCAATTATACCTCGACGCTTGTGTCATCTTGCAATATCAAAATCCATGTACGTTTCACTCAAGTCATTATGGTTCAATTATACCATTATGCTTGTATAAAGTTCCAACATATCAAAAGATCAATGATGACAAACACAAATAGAGCATAAACAAGTGACTAAACAGGAATGACAACAATAGAATGAAGGTGATCCTTTAATTGCATATCATCTTAATCTTGCATTTAGTTGCATATCATTTTAAAAACTTCCATTTAGTTACATATCATTTTAAACTTGCATATCATCCTAAAATCACATTTCATTTTGCATTAGTCTCACATCATTATCATTATCATACATCTCATTTTCAAGATACATCTCATAAATCAAAGAAATCAAGGTAACAATGCACCATCACATTCACATCATAATCAAAATCAAGAGCATTATAATCTAAGCATTACATCATCATCATAGAAACATCATATCAATGCATATCATAAATCATCATCCATAACACATCATATGTGGATTAGAGAAATCAGTGCTATATATATATCTCAAAATGGTCTAAATGTACAAGGGATATCATGTCTGTCAAAATACAATAAAAATGATCAAAATACAACTGAGACAAGTCTCTCAGGTATGACTATCTCTTGAGGCTGACGGTCTCGTAGCAGATGTCCTAGCCCCTGGATCTCCACCAGGTGGATCACGTTAGGCAGGCCCCGAAACACCTCTGCTCTTTTTCCTTGTCTGACTATGAACAAATCGACTCGCTGCATAGCTAGGAGGTATGTGCTCTCTAGGGAGCAACTCCTCATATAAACGCCTATAGTACTCAGCCTCCTTGGTCGTATATCGTATCTCCCTTATCATATCTCACATCGGGGCACCACCAGTCACTCTCTCCAATCTCTCAGCAAGATCCTCTACCCGACCATGATGCTCTCTCTCTGTATCTCGCTCTGCCATAATCTGTGTAATCTGGCACTGATGTGCTAGCACCTATGCCTGTAACTCTTGCATTGTGACTTGTAGGGCTCTAATCTATGAATCATGTCAATGGGTGGGTACCCTAATCTGAACGGGTACCTATGTCATGGTCCCACCCATACCTATCCCTATCTGAGGCGTCGGTGGAGGTAGAACATCAAATCTCCTCCTCTGAGCGGGTCACCTAACATTCTCTATACCACCCACCACCGCTAACACTGCACATACCCTACCAATCCTACCAACACCAAGAAGGATCCCTCTGCCTCCATCACCTCCTCATCCTCTATCTCCTCCTCTATCTCTCCCACCATCTCCTCCTCATCCTCCATCTCTCCCTCTATCTCTCCCACCATCTCCCCCTCATCCTCCATCTCTCCCTCCATCTCTCCCACCTCCTCCACCAACTCCTCCATCATCTCCACCTCCATCTCCTACCTCCTCTCCCTCCTCATCTCTCTATCTGACTCCCCCTTGCCTCTCTGGCTACTCATCCTCGTCATCATCAAAAGCAGGTAGCATATATGTTGGATCCGACATCCATGCCATGACATGTGCTATGAAGTACACTGCAAACTCCTCTATCATCCCAGCATCAACAACCCCAACTCCATAATCCCTGATCTGGCCTACCAATGTCATATACTCCTCTACCACCACTACACTATCCACCGTGGGTCCCCACTCTGGCACATCCTGTCTCCGGTGAGCATATAAACACGCTCCCTGTGGCATCCTTAGCTGTCTCCCATACTACCACTGAACACAACTTTGTAAAAATTTCTCAATGAGAAAGGGCATCCGCCCGATCAAATATCTCGACATATACACATAGGGCATCTCTAGACCGTCCTCAACCCACACCTCATAATCCATATACGGTCTCCATATGACCATATCGATATCATCCAATGCTCTTCGCCAGTGCTCTAGTTTGCCCAGCTTACGTTGGACAAATATACCTGTATACCCATAAGCATATGCTCGACCAATTGGCCTATCCCTGTCTGCAAGTGGTCTTGACATAGGAATGTGCTCTTAGGCCCACACCTATAGTAATGTCACCCCTACGGACAAATTGTTGTATCCTAGATACACCACCTGGTGAAGCTCTCTATAAAGATGGGCTAACATACAGGACCCCCATGCGAACCTGCGTACCTATGTCACCATATCCTCCAAAACTAATCCCTATTCCACAGCTAGTCTCTTTGACCTATGGTCGGGACACAGAAATCCACCAATAAAACCTGCTAGTACAAAGGACAACAGAGCATAATCAAGATCCACAAACTCCTGCCAAGGGATCTCATATCCACATATCTGATCATTCTAGAAGATGTGATAGAGGGCCTCTATCCCACCCTCCTCAATTTGCTCATATGGCAACAAGGCCCCAACTATAGGAATCCATAGAATGCGATAATAGTACTCTAGTGTGACTATTATCTCGCCCGTCGCCAAGTGGAAGGTGTTCATGTATCTGTACCACCTCTCTGCTAAAGCTGTCAACAAACCCTGGTTAATGATATACCGAGGCATGTCTAGTAAAGAAGATAAACTGCATCTCTCAATCACATCCCTATCAACCTGTGACAATCACAAAATCAATGACCATGGTCGCGAAAATCTCTCTCGTGACTGAAGTACACCAAGTTGTGCTTGCAAAACAACAAATGTCCATCATCGGTTCCCACATCTATCTGATATATCCAATCAAAACAAAATCAACTTGAAACAATGAATCATCTCAAGAAAGTATCATATCAAAAATTAGCATCATATCAAGAAATCAATCGAAGACCCATAACGCAAGCATCATATCAAGAAATCAATCAAAGACCCATAACACAAGCATCATATCAAGAAATCAATCAAAGACCAAGCATCATATCAAAGATCCATAACGCAAGCATCATATCGAGAAATCAATCAAAGACCCATAATGCAAGCATCATATCAAGAAATCAATCAAAGACCCATAACACAAGCATCAAATCAGGAATCATATCAGACATCAAGAATCAAAACTCATATCAGACATCAAATTCATATTGCAAGGCCAATATCACAGATCCACATCAAAAGAAAATCAGGATCCTCATTCAAACAATCAACTAGCTTGGAACTCCATATCAAAAGCAATTTCAACAGTAGACTCCAAAAATCATCACAGGAACTAGACATCATCACAGCAGGCAAAACATTGGCTTGTGACCCATCTTGAAACTCTCAGTAGGCACCTACCCATCCCTAAGCCATCTACCTAATCTATTCGACCCTCGACACATTCTTTTAAACCTTCTTCACTTGTTTTTGGACCCTACGCACCAAAACAGACCTCCAATGCGCTAAGCTGCTACTTATGCGCTATCTTTCTTCACCAATGCACTAGACACTTTACTCTATGCACTAAATCTCTCTATGCGCTAGCCTTAGGTGCTAATTTACTAGACACGCTACTCTATCTACCCTGTGCTCTAACTTGTCTACCCTATGCACTAAAGTACTCGACGTGCTACCCTAACTTGCCGATGCGCTGCAAAATGCAACTTAAAAACTAACCTAATTAGGTTAACCCTACGTGCTATTTTTCCTATCATATGCGCTATAACAAAACCCCTATGCACTAAAACAAAAAAATTTCCACAAAAAAAAATAAAAAACGTGATCAAAACAGGCAAAATCAATCAAAAACATGGAAAGTTTTAGATCACTTATAGGTGGGCCATACGGGGCGGGCCTCTGGTATCAATGAACGCGCTCAAATTGGTGCGAAGCATATGGAACTGACATTTTTGTCAGAGCTAAAATGTCACAATCACAAGGAGACAAATGTGCAGATGATAAGAATAAAATCACTTTTTACCTTTTTATAGGGTAAAAATCAACAAGGTTAGTAAGTGGGGCATGTATTTTCCTCATTTTTCTCACTTTTAACCTTAATATAAACATCATTTTTGGGAGATGAATCAATTAAAATGCATTCAACATAGTCAAAATATTCAAAATGCAATTAATTCAAAAATTCTCATCAAATCAACAAATTCTCAAAATCCTTGATTCATCTCCCAAGGGGGCATCATCAATATTGATCATCATATATGGGGCATCATATCGACATCTTGACACATGACATCATATCGATCAAATTTTGACAGCATATCCGACAAATTTTCTTTGAATCAACATGTGCACACAATCACTACTTATATATAATCATAAAGTGTACTTCTTTCACCAATTAGTTATATGATGATCTCAACATGCAATATTGAATTAATTTAAAATAAACTTGTTTCTTTTTTAATTCCACATTGTAACTAGATCTTTAATTCTACTTTTTAGGTTTATATGAAAAGTACATACAAAAGAAAAACCTACTTGATCACAAGTTCCAATGTACATTTTTTTATAAGGACCCCACCTCTGTATTCTTTTATTCTAGAATATTCACCTTGTATGCATCCTTGTATATTAGGCTTAGGCTAAAGCCCTAAAAAAGGGAAAGATGGACTAGACTAGGATATCATAACTTTGATATCATATTAGGTTTTATAATAAGAAAAGATCAAATGCCATGATAATAGCCGCAACACTACTCTTGATACCAAGTGATAGGCTCAACAATATTATTTCTCACTAATAAAGAAAATAAATATAAAATAAAATTGAATACAAAACAAAAGAATGAGTGAATGTAGTAGAATAGAAAAATAAAGTTAGATAAGTGCATTATAAAAAAAATGCAAAGGAGAAAGAAGGTGAAATATGAAGATACACCTCTCAACTCACACTTATTAAAGACAAGAAGAGTCTATCTAAGAAAATTAAATTAGGTGTAAACACATACCTAATAAATCTGATAAGAAGGAATAAAAACCTAAACCAACAATAAGTGAACATTAACATTTCCTTTTGTTTCATAAATTTTTTATTTTATTTTATGAATTCATGCATTTATCTTATGGATTCTATTGATGTAAAGTAATGCAAGCATCCTTGATAAATTTCATTCTTTCTAGTTTAAAACATAGTTGTGTCATTTTTTATTTCTCATTTCTTATTGTAGCATAGTAAATTGTAACCCTATACTATTTACACCACTTTTTGTGCCTCTACCTTAGTGTGATCCATTTTAGCTCTCATCCAATCCTATTTTTGGCCTTTTACCTCGAAATTGGTATCATTTATTCACATGGTGGTTTCAACCTCTATCTTGTGCTATGTGCACCTTATCTTCAATCTATCCACCTTGTTTTGGGTAGACAATGGTACTTGGGGCATCCTTTTCCTAGGATAGTGGTGCCCAAGGCACCATTGTCCTCCCAAATTGGGCCTAAATTTGAATATCCTAGTGCACGTTTCCCGACAATTGGTTTCAAATCACGATGCTTCAACTTGACCATTAGAGGTCAACCTAATTAGAGAAATACCTCAAGAGAACCCTACATAAGATCATTATTCCTCTTCATTTTCACATCCCACGTTCAATCATCATGACACATCATAATCATTCATCATCAAGCACTCATAGAGCATCAAGGCAACATTTCATCCTACCATATCCTTGAATCATTATTTAAGATCTATACACCATGGAGAAATAAATTACATCAATCATCATGCAAGAATGTGTTTATAATTAGGTCATTCATGTCTTGTCATGTCATGTCATGGACCATGTTAATGCATCAATGCTTGTGATTACATTCAAGGAGCATTGCACCATCAACCTTCAATCATATATAACAAATCTGAGGTATATCATTTAGCATTTACTTCAATATTTCAATTCATTTAAAGGGTTAATTCTAAACCCAAGGTTTGACCTAGGCAAACCCCTATTCCCATCATCTTTCTCTCTTTTTCAAGTGTAATTTTTCAAGTGTAAGTTAGATTTAGGACTTGTAAATATGGAATTAGACAGAGTAGACAAAGACAATTAGATCCATCTTTTGTAGGCATGAAAAGAAAAGGAGAGGGTCATTCTGCTCACCTCTGCCTAATGAATTTTCAATGAAACTTTTAGGAAATTTTGAATAGTATTTTTATTTTAAAAAGGTTTATTTCATCCGTATTTGACATTCTAGGGACAAGGTTGTTTAGAGCTCCATTGTCCCACTTTTTTCGGCCAAAATTTGAGTCATGAGTTCTATTCATATTCTCATCTTAGATCCTTGTTTATAGCTTCATATCAAATCTAAAACTACCTATTTATATTAAGTTACATCAATTTTGGCCTTTTTTATTGTTCTTGTTTAATTCACCTTTTGCAAATCATTGTAATTACTACACTTATGATACTTTGCATTCACACACACTACATTTCTTGGCTTCTCCATTTAAGCAAACCATGGACACCATCTTTCAAGACAAGAAATACTTTTATCTTCTAGATATGATGCTTGTATCTTTAATGATATAAATTTCATTTCTATTATGTTTTGACATTAATTTTATATGGTGTTACCATGATTACATCTTACAACATTGCACTAATGTCATAATTACATAATCACAACTTACATGATTATATCTGGTATGTCACAACCTCAAGTGATTTTTTTGACACTTTTCTCACAATGAGCACAAATATTGGGCACATCCTTTACACATACTTTACTCATTGCTATATCAATATAATATGTACTACTGTACACGTGCATTATTTTATTTTTTACATGAGGACAATTTACACAACATATTATGGCTACCTCATAATGTTATCACACACCAACCTATATGTTAACTCTTTCATGATTATATCTTATACAACATTTGTTACAAGTTAGGGTTGTCGTTGCACCAAAAGACCGACCTGTCAATGCTTGATACAACCACTAGACTTATATAATCCACAAGAGGCTCTTAAACCATGTCACAAATCCCCATGAGGGATGTTGGCCCACCACCAACAATCCCCCTCGCCATAGCCTGCATGATTCAAACTTGTTGGACCAAGCTCTGATACCACTTGTTACAAGTTAGGGTTGTCGTTGCACCAAAATATCGACCTGTCAATGCCCGATACAACCACTACACTTATAGAATCCATAGGAGGCTGTTAAACCATGTTGCAAATCCCCGCGAGGGATGTTGGCCTATTGCCAGCAACATTTACTACATTACTTATGTATAATGACATTTGGGACATGAAAACTTTATACCTCTTATACTCACACATGGGCAAAAATTTTGGGACACTTTTTCTCTCTAATCCTATGTGATTTCATATTTAAAAATTTCATCCACACACTATGAGAAAAATATTGTCACATGTGGCCATTTTGGCCCTTTTCTATCCTCACATATATTTGAATGCATCATGGGGGCCAACTACATCACATCCTCTGGATTTCCTCATACAACATGATTCAATTTTTACCTCAACTTTAGATGGATTCATGAGACTAACTAGATCACATCCCCACAATTATGCATCCTTTCTCAACCTTACATGGATTTATTAGGGGTGCTGCCCCTTCAGGAGGTGAACTAAAGGTATATGCTCCACATCAGTCAGGTATTGCATAGTCAAAAAATTTTTGGATTTATGTGTTGAAGGATGCTACTCCTAAGGGGGAGCAACATAATGGAACAGGGAAGCTCGTGCCTCCACTTTGGCATCGTTGTCAAAGGGGGAGAAGAAGTGAAGCGGAGAAGATATCTGCAGAAATTGGGGGAGAAGATGTGAAGCAGAGAGATATCTTTGTATATTGCCATCAATGCCAAAGGGGGAGATTGTTGGCATTATGTGAACCAGTATGAGGACATGATGACATTGTATGTTGTCATTGATGTCAATATGTTGAAGAAGAGAGAACCGGTATGCTACCAAGAACCGGTATATGTGAGAATCGGTGTAACATTGTGAACCGGTATATGTGCCAAAGTGAAGCAGTGTGTTTGTTCAAGGTGAACCAGCATGTGGTTATGGAAACTGGTACATGGAAGCTTTGTATGACTACCGGTTGGTAGTCTCAACTTTAGGGTTTCCGGTTGAAGTGCTTCAAGCCTATGTGACTCAATCGGTGACTTTGTGTGATGAGTTAGCATTATAATGAAGAACGGATCGTGTTGCCATGTCAGTCTTGTGCGCATGAAGGATCTTGCATGAAGGAGATTGTTCCTATCTACCTCGGGAATGTGCGAAGTCTGTAAACGGTGAAAACGCGTGATGGGTTATCAATCGCCACGAAAGCAGTGGAGAATGAACGATGGAGAATGTCTTGAGATCGGTTCAAGATAGTTGCATTTAATGCAATATGCTCAATGGTCAGGATTGAACCATTTGAATTGCTTAACCTAACAAGTTGAGGGTTTAGGGTTTATGCTACCGACCTATTTGTTTCCTGTAAGGTCGATGTTGTGTTTCATGTTGAGGTTGTTGGCAAAAGTTGTGTGTGTGTATCCAAGTGAAGGGATACGTGATTCTTACCAGACCAGAGGAGAGAAGTGATACCTACAGAGTGTAAGTGCGGAGGGTGAAGAGGAGCTAAAGTGGATTTGCATTGGCATTAAGTGTTGTTACCAGATCATTGTAATACCTATTGATCTCTAACCACTTCAACAGTTGGAAAATCCCTTAATAGGGTAGCTTTAACCAACTTACTGTAAATCCTTTAACAGGGTGACTCAAAACCATTGAGTTCTTGAAATCCTCTAACAAGGTAACCTCTAACGGGGTTTAACCCTTAACCAGGTATTCTAGCCATCCCTTAACTGGGTGATCCCTAATAGGATCGGTTCCTAACAGAACCTATTGTATCAGTCTTTAACTGGACAAGGCTCCTAACAGAGCGAACTTCTAAAGAGTTCAAAAATAGCTTGTGGGTATTCATCCCCATCGTGGTTTTTCCTAGTTGAGTTTTCACGTGAAAAAATTTGTGTGTCATGTGTGGTGTTTTTCATGTGATGGTTTAAGTGATTTGTGTTTAAAGGTAAATCATGTTGATCTAGCTGTTTATATATCTTTGATGATAGATTACCTGTTCATGCACTAGGTTGAAATGGAATGAAGTATTAGATTGTATGAAAAGATAAGTGTCAACCAGTTTATGCTTGTCTCAGTTATTCTGGATTTTTGCCGGTTGAACTCTGTTTAAGACCGGTGTTACTGTTTGTCTGCCAAAGCATAGAGTCTGCTAACAAACTAGTTTAGGATTGTGTTTTTGTCTATACTGATTCACCTCCCCCCCCCTTTCAGTACCAGTTTGGTACTATCCATTCATCATTGAGTTATCAATTGGTATCAAAGCATCCTCCAAGTCCTCTATGTTATAAGCTTAACCACTTGAGGAAAAGATCCCAGTCTAATGATGAAGAGGGAAGGTCCAAAGTTCAACAGAGATAATTTTAGTATATGGAAAGACATGATGAAGATATACATCATAAGCATGGGTGCTCAACACTAGAGCTATGTTGAGAATGCTTATATTGCCCCTACCGGTACTCTCACCGATGACCAAAAGAGAGAGATGCAGGAGAATGGGCAAGTCATGGAAGCCCTAATTAGCAGTTTATCTGACATTGAGTTTATTGATGTCCAAGATAAAGTAAATCCCAAAGAAGTATGGGATACTCTTGAAAATATCTATGATGGTGATGAGCATGTAAAACAAGCTAAGGAAGAAAGCCTTAGAGGGAAGTTTGAAGACATGCAGATGGTTGAAGGTGAGACCATTCAATAGTATGGAATAAGAATCAAAACTATTGTCGGAGATATCAAGAGTGCAGGTGATAAAATGGAAGATTCCACTATGGTAAGCAAAGTCCTAAGATCCTTATTACTGGTCTATGCAATAAGGGTTGCTGCTATTCAAGAGTTGAGATCAATAGACAAGACTAAGGTATCCCTAGATTCCATCATTGCAAAATTGACAGCCTATGAGCTAAATAGTTTTGATGGCAGTGTTCAAAAGATTGAATCAACTTTTAAAGCTTCTATTGTACCATCCAGAAAAGGAAAAGAAGATAGCACTAGTGGTGAACCAAGACAGAGCAGAGAAATGGATGATGAGGAGATTCTAATGGCATTTGAAGCTCATCTTGCCAAGAAACTTCCTAAAGGAACTAGTAAATACAGAGGTAAGCTCCCTTTGAAATGCTTTTCTTGTAACCAGATAGGACATATGGTTGTAAATTGTCCTAATGGTGACAACAAGGACAAACCAGAAAGGTTCAAGAAATTCAAAGGAGGAAACCGAAGAAAATATTTTGTGGCAGTTGATGAAGGTGTCACAAATGAGGAGTCAGAAGATGAAGAAAATGAAGATATTGTGTTTGTTGTTGTCAAGGAAGATGTGTCAGACAAGAAGGCTCTTGTCTCCCGCTTTGATAATTCCAATGAGTGGATTATTGACAGTGGTTGTTCTCACCATATGACTGGTGACCGGAGCAAGTTTCTATCCTTGGAAGAGTGTGATGGTGATGTGGTTTTCTTTGGTAATGATGCACCATGTATGGTCAAAGGCAGAGGGTCCATCTCTCTGAATGGAAAGAGTAGTGCTGACAATGTGTATTGGGTTGATGGTCTCAGACAGAACCTTCTGAGTGTTGCCTAGCTGAATGATAGTGGCCTCACTCTAGAATTCAAGAATGGAGTGTGTAGAATCAAAGGAAAGAATGGTGAATTGGTGGCCACCGACATGCAGACCAAAGGTAACCTATTTCAACTGAATGCAAATATCAGTACATGTCTCATGGCTAAATTTGATGATAGCTAGATATGGCATAGGAGACTCTGCCATGTAAACTTTGATAACATTGTGAAGGCTAGTAAGATCAAGGCAGTTAGAGGGTTGTTGGTGCTGAGCAAACCAGAAAATACCTTGTGCAGAGAGTGTCAACTAGGGAAAATGTCTTCCTCAACCTTTAAAGGTAAACCTTTCACTGCTGCCAATTTGCTTAATCTTGTGCATACTGATTTGTGTGGTCCTACGAAAACTAGGAGTGTGCAGGGTGATAGGTACTTCATGATTCTCACTGATGACTTCTCAAGAATGATGTGGGTCACATTCTTGAAAGATAAGTCTGAAGCTTTTGTAAAGTTCAAATCTTTAAAAGCATTAGTGGAGAAGGAAAGCGGTAAATGGATCAAGTGTCTTAGAACTAATCAAGGAGGGGAATTCACTTCTGGTTAATTCAACAAGTACTGTGAAGAACATGGCATCAAGAGGCAATTGTTTGTCCCCCGGACTCCACAGCAGAATGGACTAGCAGAGAGGAATAACCGAACTATGGTTGAAGTAGCAAGAACAATGTTGATTCAAGGAAAGGTTGCTCACACCTTTTGGAGAGAAGCGGTGAGCACTGCAATCTACACAATGAACCGGGTACTCATCAAGAAAGGTAAGGATAAAACTCCTTATGAGTATTGGACTGGTAAGACACCTGTGGTTAGCTACTTTAGAGTGTTTGTTAGCAAATGTTACATCAAGAGGAGCGAACACCAAAGCAAATTTGATGTGAAATGTGATGAGGGAATATTCCTAGGGTATTCCACCAAGAGAAAAGCTCTCAAGTGTTTTAATAATAGGACTCAAAGAATTATGAAAAGCATCAATGTAAGAGTTGATGAAACCTCTGAGAAAACTGAGGAAACTGGCAGTGAGAAAGCGATAAATGAACCGGTTGTAACCTTCTGGGAACCGGTTGCCAGTCAACCAAGTACCAGTAACAGTGTTCCTACACCGGTAGATGTAGATGTTGATATTGATGGAGATGAGGATGAAGAAGAAAAGCAAGAGGAATCTGTTAAGACCATTCCTCGATATGTCAAGTTGAATCATGATCCTAAGCAGATCATAGGAGATAAGGATGCAGGAATCCTTACAAGAAGAAAGGTTAGAGAAAACTCATGTATGATCTCTAAATTTGAGCCTAAATCATTCAAAGAGGCACATAAAGATGAAGACTAGATCAAGGCAATGGAAGAGGAACTTGACCACATAGAGAGAAACGGTACATGGTCTTTGGTACCCAGACCGGAGCATAAAAATGTCATAGGTACCAAATGGGTTTTCATAAATAAGCTGAATGAGGATGGCACAGTGATTAGAAACAAAGCCAAGCTGGTGTGTAAAGCATATGCCCAAGAAGAAGGAGAAGACTATGGAGAAACCTTTGCTCCTGTAACCAAATTGGAAGGAGTTTGTATGCTTCTTGCATATGCAACTTTTAAAGGATTCAAAGTATATCAAATAGATGTAAAATCTACATTCCTAAATGTTGTACTTGAAGAGGAGGTGTATATAAAGCAACCAAATGGGTTTGCCCTATCCGAAGACAGTGACATGGAGTGTAGGCTACATAAAGCCTTATATGGTCTAAAGTAGGCACCTAGAACATGGTATGAACGCCTGCACTCCCATCTTGTGAAGATTGGATTTGAGAGAACAAGCGAAGATAGAAATATCTACTTGAAGTCTGAAGGAGATCAGATCCTGATCTGTGAGGTATTTTTTGATGACATTAGCTTTGGTGTAGATGACAAGATGAGTCATGCGTTTACAGATGAGATGAAGAAAGAGTTTGAGATGTCACTCATAGGGGAGATTAAGTTCTTCATTGGATTGCAAATTCAGCAGATGAAAGATGGAATCTTTATCACTCAGTCCAAGTATGTCAAAGAGGTGTTGAAGACCTTTGGCATGGAAGATAGAAAACTGGTTGGTACACCGATGGTGACCGGTTGTAAACTATCAAAAGAGGATGACTCAGCATTGGTTAATGAGAAGGAATATCGATCCATGATTGGTAAGTTGCATCATGTAGTGCATGGCAGACCGGATATTGCACATGTAGTTGGCATTACTGCAAGATTCCAGAAAAGTCCAAGAGAATCCCACTTGGTTGCAGTCAAGTGGAACCTTAGGTATCTAAAGGGAACTATTGATTATGGATTGTGGTATCCATATAGCAAGGATTTCAACTTGAAAGTATTCACAGATGTTGATTGAGCAGGTAATGTGGACGACTAGAAGAGCACAACCGGTGGTGCATTCTTTCGCGATGGTAGACTGGTCTCATGAATGAGTAAGAAGTAGAGTTGTATCTTTCAGTCTACAACAGAAGCAGAGTATGTTGCAGCTTTCATGAACTGCACTCAAACAATTTGGACGAAGCATGCATTAAATGGCTTCAAAGTTCCTGTATCTGAACTGGTAAGTATATTTTGTGACAATACTAGTGCAATTAACATCTCCAAGAATCCGGTTTTACATTCTAGAACCAAGCACTTTGAGCTTAAGTATCATTTCTTGAGGGAAAAGGTTCAGAACAAAGAGATTGCACTAGAACATGTTTCTAGTAAGGAGCAGTTAGCAGACATATTCACCAAGCCTCTCCCAAAGGCTACATTTATGTACTTAAGAGGTGAATTAGGGGTGCTGCCCCTTCAGGAGGTGAACTAAAGGTATATGCTCCACATCAGTCAAGTATTGCATAGTCAATTTTTTTTTGGATTGATGTGTTGAAGGATGCTACTCCTCAGGGGGAGTAGCATAATGGAACAGGGAAGCTTGTGCCTCCACTTTGGCATTGTTGTCAAAGGGGGAGAAGACATGAAGCGGAGAACATATCTATCGAAATTGAGGGAGAAGATGTAAAGTGGAGAGATATCTTTGTATATTGTCATCAATGCCAAAGGGGGAGATTGTTGGCATTATGTGAATCGGTATGAGCACATGATGGCATTGTATGTTGTCATTGATGTCAATATGCTGAAGAAGAGAGAACCAGTATGTTACCAAGAACCGGTATATGTGAGAACTAGTATAACATTGTGAACCGATATATGTGCCAAAGTGAAGCGGTGTGTTTGTTCAAGGTGAACTAGTATGTGGTTATGGGAACTGGTACATGGAAGCTTTGTATGACTTCCAGTTGGTAGTCTCAACTTCAGGGTTTTCGGTTGAAGTGCTTCAAGCCTGTGTGATTCAATCGGTTACTTTGTGTGATGAGTTAGCATTATAACGAAGAACAAATCGTGTTGCCACGTCAGTCTTGTGCGCGTGAAGGATCTTGCATGAAGGAGATTGTTCCTATCTACCTTGGGAATGTGCGAAGTCTATAAACGGTGAAAATGCATGATGGGTTATCAATCACCATGAAAGTGGTGGAGAATGAACGATGGAGAATATCTTGAGACCGGTTCAAGATAGTTGCATTTAATGCAATATGCTCAATGGTCAGGATTGAACCGTTTGAATTGCTTAACCTAACAAGTTTAGGGTTTAGGGTTTATGCTACCAACCTATATGTTTCCTATAAGGTCGATGTTGTGTTGCATGTTGAGGTTGTTGGCAAAAGTTGTGTGTGTGTATCCAAGTGAAGGGATACATGATTCTTGCCAGACCAGAGGAGAGAAGTGATACCTGCAGAGTGTAAGTGCGGAAGGTGAAGAGGAGCTAAAGCGAATCTGCATTGGCATTGAGTGTTGTTACCAGATCATTGTAATACCTGTTGATATCTAACCACTTCAATAGTTGGAAAATACCTTAACAAGGTAGCTTTATTCGGCTTACTGTAAATCCTTTAACAGGGTGACTCAAAACCATTGAGTTCTTGAAATCCTCTAACAAGGTAACCTCTAACAGGGTTTAGCCCTTAACCGGGTATTCTAGCCATCCCTTAACCGGGTGATCCCTAACAGGATCGGTTCCTAACATAACCTATTATATCAGTCTTTAATCGAACAAGGCTCCTAACAGAGCGAACTTCTAAAGAGTTCAAAAATAGCTTGTGGGTATTCATCCCCACCATGGTTTTTCCCAATTGGGTTTCCACGTGAAAAAATTTGTGTGTCATGTGTGGTGTTTTTCATGTGATGGTTTAAGTGATTTGTGTCTGAAGGTAAATCATGTTGATCTAGCTATTTATATATCTTTGATGATAGATTACCTGTTCATGCACTAGGGTGAAATGGATTGAAGTATTAGATTGTATGAAAAGATAAGTGTCAACCGGTTTATGCTTGTCTCAGTTATTCTAGATTTTGCCAGTTGAACTCTGTTTAATACCAGTGTTACTGTTTGTCTGCCAAAGCACAGAGTCTGCTGACAAACCAGTTTAGGATTGTGTTTTTGTTTGTACTGATTCATGCCCCCCCTCTCAGTACCAGTTTGGTACTATCTGTTCATCATTGAGTTATCACCTTTTATCCATCATCATAGAAATAAGATTGCCATTTTCCCTTAGTTTTTCATTTTCTAGGCTAGGTTATACCAACAATTCTATCCCTTGGACTAGACTATAGCTATAACCTATTCCTACCAATTTAAAATTATTTCCTTGCATTTATGAGATAGCAGTTTCAAAAACATGACCCTTTTCTATCAATGTGCATGCCAAAATAATTGGAATCAAACACTAAGGAATTTTGTGTAATGACAACCCCACATCTAGAGTAAAAAAGAAAGAGACTTGATTATAAAACTATAAAGTGGAAAATTGGGGGCTTGGCCAACTCACCACTTGGGAGTGGGGAATTCGCTAAGCTCAATTTTCACTCGAGGAAACTTTACATTCAAAAGAGGGGGATAAATATATTAGATCCAATCCCAAAGGATGTTAGGATTGAATACTAAGTAGATTTATTGCGATTGGAATGCAATTGACCCTCTTTTGTAAGTTGATTGATTGAATTAAGACAAAGTGTTGAAAATAAAGACAAAGTATTTGAAAATAGTGAGCTACAGATTCAAGATTCAGTTATGCACCAAGATTTGAGAAGTTTGAGATGATTTGGAGCTGCTCTACAAAATCGGGCAAAATTTGCAAGGACCGTGTTTCCGGACAGGGGTGCCCTCCACTTGGTCCTCCGAACTTTGTGCACGTCGAAAAGGGTTTTTCTGTCTTTGCGAATAAAGCTTAATTCCAGAAGTACAATTGTACACTTGTTTCCTATGCACAGAAAGAAAGGGAAATGTGTTGGGAATAGGGGTTTGCATTTAGGTCAAACCCCAATTTTGGAATTAACCAAGTGGTTGAAATAATGTAAATGAAATGATTGAAAGTATAAATCCTCCTCTTTGAGGGGACGTTGAATTAGTTGAAAATGAAATGCTTATGCCTCCTTATGAATTTTCGCTTGCCTCCACATGGAATTATGATTTCATGAAGTAGAATGATGATCTCCTCTTCAATGTTTGAAATCTTGACTCTATTGCATGGAAGCTTCACTAAATAGGCAATATCATATCATGTGTGTTCATATTGGGGGGTTTAATATCCCAAAATTGAAGGTGCAATATATTGCCCATCGGTGAAAATAGGGGGGTTTTTTATTCAGGCTATGAAAAATGCAATATTTTGTGCAATAGCAAGGCTTTTAATTCAGGCTTTGTATTGGGAGGAGGTGGAAAAAAAGGATTTTAGGGCAATATTTTTTGAAAACAGGGGGATTCTTTACTATGCCATGAACGTGGGTGATATAACCCAGGTTCACTAAGTGAATCCCCCATGCTCTATTGTCGCTCCAAATCTTGAAGGAAGACTAGAAATGCTCAATTTCTCTTGAATGCTTGATCTTTTGTGTGTTATGGATATGTGTGTTCTCTTTTTTTTTCAAATGAGAGGGGAAATCCCCCTTATATACTTGCTAGTGGAATTAACTAACTGATTTTCTGACTTGAGCCGACATAGGGGGATTTTCCTGCTTCATTTTGAGATAGGCCAAAGGGAGGGACCCCAAGATAGGTCCCCTTTAGGGGATCCCAGGGCACCACGCCCTAGTCCTAGTGGATCCTAGGGCACCATGCCCTAATCTTGCCCTATTTTGGGGTAGGATCAAGGTGGATTTTGAGTGCATAGCTGAGAAAAATGCAGATTTTGACTTGTATGAGCATATTCAAGTCTCTGATCAAGGCGAGGGGCACAAACACTAAGGTGAAGACCCAAATGTAGTCTAAAACTGCAAGGGGTGCAATTTTAGGATGTTACAAAAACATAATAGGGCTTACATCAACATCACATCATCAAATAATACATTTCCATCACCATCTAGGTGGTTTAATAAATTTATTTAGTGTCTTAAATTTTCTTTATATATTCGGAATAGATCTTTGACTACCATAAAGGAAGTCAATGGGCTCTTTTTATCTATAGTATGATCCTAAAGTTTCATGCCTAGGAAAATACAAATGGAAATAGGTTCCATAGATTTATTCATAAGATAAGATGACATGTCCACTTCATCAAGACATTCCAAGAGGACAAAATCATTGGTATAAATCTAGATCAAGGGCATCAAAATGATTATCACCAATTTCTCTTTGTTCATCAATTCATTATTTTATCCATACTTGGTAGCATTAATCAAATAGTATCAACCTATCAAAAGAAAAACATTACAGTCATTAGTTTAAATAATTAAGCTACTCATAACTTTCTCAAATTTGTCTTGGTTTTAATCATTCTCAATTGTTCATTTAAGTTTGATTTTTACTTACTATTTTATATTAACTCATTAGATCTACATAACCATAGAGTGTAATTTGTTTCCCTACAATAACATACAATGATATTATACTAAAAAACCTTTTCATTAATATTTTAATATTTGTAAAATTAAATTAAATAAATTGTTATATATGTTTCATCTTCTAAATTTGTTTCAATTTTATATTTTTTATATTGTAAATATTATGATAATATAATATTAAAGTCTCTCAACCTTATGAATAATTAGCTTCTTTTCAATATACCAAATTATGTAATGATTTAATGGGGATTTAATTGTGTAGAATTTTGGATCAATTCTCATTATTTTATATTTAGGAATGATGGTTTAGAAGAATCAATCTCTTATTACCACAAATGATTTAGATACCACTTATTGCATCTAAATGATGTTTATAATGATGAAGCATCGTAACTTTTTGTAAGCTCCCCTATCTTGATGCTACTTTGACCAAGAATTCTTAACCATGGAGCTTCGCTCACAATCAAGTTAATTCATTTAACTTACTACTCCATTTGCAAAACCTTTAACAAGTGATATAAGTATTTATCATATTATTATCCAACTCATTCATTTTTATAAATGATATATCAAATTATATCATGATATATTAATATTTTATTATATGATTTGAAATCAATTTTCATCATTCTATATTTTACTAAAAACAATAGAACAATATCTTTCAACTATAAACTTTATTTTTATTCTAAAAGTTGATCAATAAATTATTAAATTTTGATAAAATATATCAAGGAAAACAATACTTGTAAAAAATTACACATTCTTTTTAAAGAGCAAAGAAATATGATAATTTTTAGGGAAAGCGTAAGTAAATCATCTTATAAAAAGTATTTTTAAAAACAGAAGATAAACGATTGCAGCCCAACATGAAGCAAGTGAAATAAGCATAGACCTTTTTAAACAAAATTAAATACATACCTTTCACCTACTTCACAATTCAAATGTTATACAACAAATCACTGCGCACATTGATATTTTAATGAATGGACCATCCAATAACTCAGAAACTATTGACCAGAAATATCTAGAGACTCCAAAAGTAGTTAATGCGCTCAAACATGAAACTTGAAAGCACAATCTGATCTACCGGGGCTGCTCCATCTGTTGGAAGTAATTTCTCCCACGTGAATAGAATCTGATCTGAAAGTCTAATATGACGTCAGTAAACAAAATCAGATATGAGCAAGAGCAATAAAATCTAATCTGATGTTGGACATCTGTTGAGTTTCCTAAACCTTTGTATCTGTATTGAGCTCAGTAAATATAATTCTGCAGTAGCAGATTTGATAAAGTGTTTCAATAATTTCATCGTGTTTGATATGAATATTTTGCTTGATCTGTTTTCATCCACCACTTTCAACATCAACATTCTTATCTTTTGTTCAATGCCTTTTAGGTTCCCAATAAAACAAAACACCAAGCTCCGCCATAGATTTTATTGCTCTTGCTCATAGATTTTATTGATGTTTTAGTCTTTAGATTCTCTGTTGAATCCAATGTCGTCTGCAGAAATCTTGGTAGAGAAAGTTGCAGCTATGGAATTGAGTGATGGCGATGACCCATATCGTGGGAATGTGCATGGTGAGTCTGAGAAGAATACAGTGTGGAGGCATGGAGCTCCTCCTTCTTACACTCTAGTCAACATCCTCTTTGAAAGAACCAGAACCAAGGTGTCTTAGATCAGCAACTTCTTTTCTTTTTATGGTATTCAAGATTTCATAGTTATGGGACGGGATAAGATGTTTTTAACTTTGTCCCAATTGAAATTAACTTAGATGTTAGATCTATCAAGTGTCCTTTTCAGATGTTTTTGATCTCTTATTGAAAAGTTTATTCTGTTCTGTTTATACGCTGATGGGCTCTTTAGAATAGAACTGTGATAAGGGGATTGGTAACAAGTTACCACCAGAAGAATTGAAATCAGCAGATGTTTAAAGCAGAGGCATTCCTAAATTCAGAGTTTTTTGTTGATATCCAAAAGTCTGGCTCATAGATATTCATGGATATGTTTATCAAGGTTTTGATGATTTGTGCAGGTATGGCCCAAAGGTTCCCTGGAAGAAACTGTGCAGAACCTGGCGAAAACATGGGAGATGGAGCTTTCGCATAAGACTCGAATTCAGGACTTCAAAACTATTGACCCCAACAATTTCTCACTCAGTGTAAATGGTGATACCCATCACTCTTTTCTTACACACTTACTGTCACATATAGATCAATAGAATTCTATTGTCTAGTTATGATCAAGGTGAGATGATATTAGTTGGGTGTGTTTTAAAGGTAGACCTGCGCTATCAGGAAAGGAGACACTAGAATTGGGCAGCTACAATGCCTTAATGCAGACTTCATTGCCAGAGGAGTTTCAGTACTACAAGACATCCAAGGAAACATTTGAGTCCTCTCATGAAATATTTCGAACTGCATTTCCAGGAGGATTTGCATGGGAAGTTAGGGAAGTATACACAGGGCCTCCTGTTGTGAACTTCAAGTTCAGGCATTGGGGTGTCATGGAGGGCCCCTTCAAAGGCCACGCTCCCACTGGACAAACAGTCCAATTCACAGGAATAGCCATTGCTAAGGTTGCTCTCATGTCTAATCAATTCACATACATTAGAAAATTGGGGTATTTTGAGATTGGTTTTGTTAAGATAAGTTTTATAGCAAAGTATTAATGTATAAGAGTGTGGTTATTACAGGTTGATGAGAAGCTGAGAATGAAAGAGGAGGAAATATACTATGATCCAGCAGAACTGTGTGGAGGATTGTTTAGAGGACCATTTGATCAAAGCTATGGGGAATATAAGACAGGAATAGAGGGCTGTCCCTTTCTCTCTT
Organism: Cryptomeria japonica; assembly: GCF_030272615.1. Classification (NCBI taxonomy): domain Eukaryota; kingdom Viridiplantae; phylum Streptophyta; class Pinopsida; order Cupressales; family Cupressaceae; genus Cryptomeria; species Cryptomeria japonica. Next base: position 269,148,102 of record NC_081406.1, read on the forward strand.
AATTTGTTACTATTTTTAGGGTAGAATACGTGGCTTTATCAGATACCAGCTTTTACATGCAATGGCTGTCTGGAATCTTAATTTTCAGGTGCTTTTTTACTATTAATGTTGATCTTTGGCAGGATGGAATTGGCATGATAAGACAGTGCGCTTCTGGGCCTAATGTTTTCATGTGGAAGTCATAATTTGGAAATTAAATAAAACTCTTTGTTTGTAATCAATCATAATTTTTCTTGTTGTTTTTAGCATAAAATATTAATGTCACAGATCAAATTAGTGACCTTTGTTTTGGTTAGTTTTTTCAATTTCAATGACATGAAGTGGGAACATTAGTTTTTGTAGTATGGCAATACTAGGGGAAAGGACTCAGTAGTTGTGCACCTTAACTTCGCGCTTCTCAAAATCCTACTTGGAAATTTCAAATCACTCTGATTTTTTTACAGCAGCTTACTTGGCAAGTCCCCTGCTTATAACTATGATGCCACATCAGCATGCTTTTTGACAAGGTGTCCAAAACAACCACAAAAAAAAGTGAGACCAATAGGCGTGCAAAAGAGACCCCAATAGTTGTGCAGCGTCCCCTGATTGGTTACTTTTTACAATATTAGTACATTTCTTAACAACTATTGGTACATTTCCTAACAACTGTTGGTACATTTCCTAACAAAAATTGATATTTTTTGTTTCAAACAATAGGTTTTATTTGTTCAATTTTTGGAACAAAGGTATCAACAACCCTCACAACAATTGGTACATGTTCAACTATTGGGTCCTTTCCCCTAGTTGGTTAGTCATAGATATGTTATGGTATACTTTTAGATCAAACAATTGTTAGAGTTAAAACAACCATTAGAGCTAATATTGTTTTGAAGTTTGTTATGGAACAAAAATAAATATGATCAGTATAATTGAAATTGAATTTGTTTCTTAGAATAAATAATTGTTAAATATTGTTAAAAATATACAATATTTTTCTCAATAATATTTAGCAATTAGTTACTGAATAAATGGAAAATATGTGTAGGTTCAATAAAGTATTTTTCTTGACTAGTTTTGATATTATAATGATCATTTTGTGGTTCATAATTGTCATGTAAAAAATACTGTAAAATGTGGTTCAAGGAATATGCCATAGTACTTAAAACTTGGGACTATGAATAGTGCTACAACATAAGAAAAAGAATATTCCTTGAACCATGAATATTGTGCAATGGACCAATATAGAATGGATTTTGGACACCTTATCATGGAGAAAAAAATTCTAGGCCCTTGAGATGGTGTTGAAACATGCCCAAAGTTATAGTTGAATTTAAGACTTTTTGGTGTTATTGAATTCGATGGTGCAATCAAATTCAGGTTAGAAACTAAGTTTAAGATGATCTAAAATTTAAGATTTTCAAAACTCATGCATACAATTATAGAAAAGTACTTAAAAGACAACCCAGTTTTCTAGTTGAATTTTAGTGAAATAAAAGTCGATCTTAAGTATCATGAGCCTTCTGCATATGATGGTGTAGCCAAAAAAGTTGGTACACTTTGGCAAAAATTACCTACACCTAAAATATAGAAAAGGACGATCTCTCACATACTTGTTTCTTATGTCAAGCATTGATTTACCCTATGTGGAGCACAAAAATGGAACCAAGTAACTAAGACCTAATCCCACTCTCATGTACACACAGTGGAATACGAAAGAGCCTACGGAGATATCTCGCTTTGACTACTTTTTGTAAGGGAAGAGAGAGTCAAGGAATATCTCTTAGGGTTTTTATTCCTTTGTTGTAAATGAGGAGTAGATATGGAAAATATAATGCAACAATCAACTAAGCTAGGAAATGAGAAACAAAGTACACTTAAACTGAAAATGTAAATTCTGAGGAAACTGAAACTGAGATACAAAAAGCGTGACTGAAAAATGGACTCAAAAGTGCACATGATGCTAAAAAATGGAGCAGAATTGGCAAGACAAGGGCATTGGGCGCCTTGGTCCTTGTGCAAACAGAAAGTTGGATTTATGGATCTAAGGTCCTAAGGGTGTAAGATGCATATCTAGCACTGAAAACTGCAAAACCCTGGGGACCAGGGCGCCATGCCCTGGTCCTATCGCAAGGTGCCACAACCCTGTCTCTGAGATCTGAGATCGGATTTTGGCTCTGAGACTGCCTCTGTGTCTTCTGTCAATCTTGAAATTCATGCGTCGGCCAGATTCCTATACCTGCACCTACAACTTGAAAAAGAGGGTGTCTAGGTGGGTATATAAGGTTTTGCCTTAGTCAAACCCCTTGTTTTGGTGATTTCCAACTCCATAAATAGCTAATAATGTATTGAAAATGTGTGTGCAAGAATCTTGTGTGTATACAAGATCCTAAATAAATAAGAAAGTAAATTCAGAGTTATACCCTACACTTTGGAGAGAAAACCCTAAATGCTTGTAAATGTAAATGCAAATGCTTCGAATCACAAATGATCTAGAGATCTAAAGCATGAATGTAAATTTGAAAATGAAGTTCATACAAAGACATGAAAACAACATGAAACAATACCAAACCTAAGGGAAAGGTACAAGCCTCAATGATCTCCTATTGATCTTCAATGTCTTCAAAGCTCCTAAGGATGTTGAAAATACTTGATGTAGACTTGGTGAATGCTTTATTTTTTGTTGTATACTTCATAAAACCTGCACTTTCACTTCATAAGAATCTCCTTCAATTGCTAGATCTTAGACCTTCAAATGAGGAAAGGAAGGGTTTATGCCTAACTTTGTTTTGAGTCATAGGCCAACCTAGAAATGATATTTTTCGCCAATCTCTTGGATTTTGAATATTAAAATACTGCCAAAACATGCTCCCGAAATTCGGGGAGAAAAAGTTGGGACCATGCGGGTACCCACATGGTTCGAACACACAGTCCGACCAACTTTTCGCCAAATTTTCGGGGAAGTGAGATATTGTGATTTTAAAGAAAATTCTAGGAGTATGGGAATTTGAGATGTCTAGATATGAGAAATCGGGCCTTGAAGGTCGAAATAAGACATAATTAGGGCATTCGATGAAATGATTAATTGGAAGAATAAACTAAAAAGGGGCACACTTAGGGTAAAAGTCCCAATTTTATAAAGTATAGAGGAATGAAATAAGGCTTTCGATTTAATTAAATTAATTAATTGAATTCTTAAAGGGAATTTGAAATGCAAAATGCAAACACACTAAGGTGGGTGCTAACCTAAGCGTGGAATTGTACCACCCAATTAAGGATGTACAATTTACAACACTACATTTAGCCCCCACTTTAATGGTCATATGACACTACATGCATATGCAAGCTAAAGTACATAAAAGTAAGCATTTCATGAAAAAGGATATATCCATAAGGTGTTGGACGAAACCCCCAGTGGTATCTACAGTACACTATTAGGAACCGCGCCCTACAAAACCACAAAATCACCTAATGCTTACTAGGGAGGTGATAAAATTTGTGGGTAGCTATATGTCCCCCACTATTTTGGCTTGCTAATTAGTGAGGTTATCATGTTTACCACAATGAATTGTGAAAGAAAGGTGATGACAAATGCTCACAATGAAGCTTGATACAAGGTCAAAGTGCATCATAGAACATTTGATAAGAAAGAAAATTGAATAATGGTTCCAATGCCACAAATGGTTCAGAAATCAGAGTTCTCTAGCTCAAGATATGAGAGATTAAGTAGAAAATTAGGAATTAGGGTTTCAAGAAAGAGTGAATCACATACCTTATGAATAGTGGAAAATGACACTTTCATTTGTCATTTGCTCACTTTTTGTCTTATTTACAGCAAAGGTGCCCACATAGAACTCATGATGCCTCGAAGACAACCCAAGCAACCTACCCGAATGGAGATCCTATGACAGTCCATCCTTACCGATCATCCACTTGACAAGGTGAGTGTACTGAACCACCATGGTCCCAACTGGGCACCCTAGTCCTACCAGGGAGCCATGGCCCCACTGGGGCGCCCTGGTTCTTCCATGGCATCTTGGTCCCTGACTAAGGTTACCAAGGGCTAGCATAGGATCAGGCTTTCTAATGAGAATGAGAGAAAGATACTGATTATTGATTGATTTACTTTTGCAAAGACTATCCTACACGTGAAAGCACATTGTCGGACACACATATCGGAGTCTCCAGAGTCAGATTCCTCGATTGTCTCAGGACGACAGAGAGCTGCTTAAGGTAGTAGGTTGTGGTACATCTATAACATGTCATCCATGAAGTTCCATCTAGCAATGCTTATGGAAGTCATGGAGAGATGGGATATACATACCTCCACATTTGTCAGTGGGGGAGATGACGGTGACACTTGAGGAAATGTACTGCATACTGAGGCTTCCCATTAGAGGATGCACTATGAGGTATCAGATAGGTCGCACCCCATCCGACTTTAGGAGAGAGCAAGGTACTACATTGGGTGAATCATGCCCAATGAGACTAGAGGACAGATAGTGATTCAGTGGTTACTACATCCTACTGGTGCTATTCCACTCATGAGAAGATTCATGATAGCCACAATAGGGCTAGTCATATGCATGGCAGTCTCACTTATACTATCCGAGTGATGGAGGAGCAGTAAATAGTGTTCTCTTAGGGACTGAGCATGTTGGCCCATCTCTACCATGACTTAGGAGATTATGTCTATGGTAATGGATGTAGCTTGATGATGTGCACCCTTCTTCAAGTTTGGATGTTCGATCATATCACATGCACTAGGCCAGTAGGAGTACCAGTTGATATTGGATCAGATGACCCTAGAGCATATGCATACCCACTCACCAGACCATGGTAGAATGGTGACTTGTTGCATTGGAGGATTGTGATTGAAATATTGAGATCAAGTGTCATTACATGGAGGCCATACCAACACATGACTACATGGCTCGACCAGTGCAAGCAGCTTTGGCTTATGCAGAGGAACCACTTCCTTGAGGGCGCTACAACCATGTTGTAGTCCCATTCTATTTTGTCTGAGTCTAGAAATAGTTTGGGTTAGAGTAGGGTGTTCCAACAGATGTGCCATTTTTTATGTGCCACTCTCAAGTGATTGTGAGACTGGAGTAGTTCCTAGGCCTTATAGTGATGAGATTGAGATGACAGATTCAAATGATTCTAATTGAGATGTCATGGTCCCCTTTAAGGATGACATGGGAGCTCATCGTAGGTATATCACATGGCGGGACATGAGTTTCCCCATAGTTGTTTTTCCTTTAGACTATCTGAGGAGTAATCTAGACCATGGAGGTGATCAACTAGCGAGGATCACAAGACATCTGAGGACCCGAGTGATGGAGACACATCGGATCATGAGGATGAGAGAGAGGAGGAGGGAGAACAATAGCGTAGAGATGATGAGGAGGAGGAGGGAGGAGGAGATGGCAATATTGGTGGGGAGGAAGGTCATGGTGGGGATGGTGAGGATGATGACCCAAAGGAAGGGGGAGAGGATGAGCAGGGAGAAATGGAGGAGGAGGAGAAAGAGGAAGAGGAGAGAGAGGAGGAGGAGGAGGAAGACGTTCCCCATCACTCCAGAGATGATACCATAGCCCTAGATCCACTAGTGGTGCCAGCTAAAGGAGAGGGAGCCGATCTCAGGAGACTAACCTCAATTCTACATTGATCATCCCCTACAACACCACCTACTGGGGTACAGAGACACTATGAGCATGGAGAGGGCAGTGGCTCTAGATCAGAGATGGCCACATCACATGATCCACACTGGCAAGCGGGAGATCCAGGTAAAGGTCTTTTATTTAATTGAATTTGTTTGGAATTTTTATTATGATGTATATGTGATTTGATTACTTTATTCCCCCTTCTACAGTTGGAGTACAAGAGTGGTGGTCCCTTATCCAGTAGACCCTATCTAAAATCGTCACTTTTTCACGCATACCTCGGTCTATGCAGATCATGCATAGACCTAAAAGGAGTGCCAAATGACATGAGGATCTATTCAACTTAGTTCGAATAGAGCTAGATATTAGGTGGGAAGAGGGGGAGAGACTACAGTGTGAGCTAACAGAGTCTCGGGCGGAGTCATCCATGTATCGAGGTATAGTCATGGATCAAGATCGGAGGATCTCCTCTAGGAGTCACTCACGGTCCTCATCCCATTATACACCCATGGGACCACCACGATAGGGACTCGAGGGCTCAAGTAGTCACCAGCCATAGATAGTGTTGATATATTGGAGACCACATTTTGTATCTAGTGGACAATTTTGTATGATGATGTATTTAAAACTTCCAATGATATATATATATATATATATATATATATATATATATATATATATATATATATATATGTATGTATGTATAATGATCTTAGCCTCAAATGTGTTCTTTTAATTTGCAAAAACAATGAATGTATATATTGTTTTGATTAAAAGTAACAAATTTGGAAATGTACGTGTATATCTAATCTAATCCTCATGTGATTGGTTTCTCAATACCTTATTATTAAATTGATACATGTGCGATCTAATCAAATAACTAAGTATTTAATTACATACAACATTGATGATGTAAAGAAATGTGTTTTAAGTTAAGGACAACATAACTAACATGATCTAATCAAAGGTTTAATTAAACACAACATGATGCATCCTAACTTCAAAACACATAGAGAAAATTGCATGATATACTAGCACATAAAAAATGTAAATTCCTAAAAATTTACACCGTGAATTCAAGACAATAAAAAATTTAGAACATGTTTGTCAAGAATGGAGCAACATCGATAAAATGTTAATAATTTAATACTACATGCTTTAATAAATAAATACTATCATATCATACAATTTTGAAGAAGAAAAGAAATGAAAAGGAGAGAAAGCAAAAGATTAGGCATAGTATCTACGAAGATGCATAACATTTATAGGATCCTTAAGAGGCATACCTTCCACATCCACTAGTTTGTAAGCACCTGATCCATAAACCTCAGTGATGATATATGGTCCAAGCCAATTCAAACAAAACTTTCCTCTTTCTTCAGGTGAAGCATTCATGCTACACTGATTCTCATAGAGCACAAGGCCACCCACTGAGAAGGAACGTTGAATAACCTTATCATTGTAGCTTCGTTGTAAGGATCTATGATATACTTGGATATGCTCAAGAGAGTTTATACACCATTCATAAAGCATTTCAAGTTGTTGAAGGCATTGTTCTCGATAAAAGTCATCGTCGACTATACCCTTAAGAGAGATTATCAACGAGGGAATCTCTAACTCCAAAGGCATGATAGCATCGGCACCATAAACAAGATTGTAGGGGGTAGTACCTATAGCTATCCACATACTTGTTTGATAAGTCTAAAGAGCATAGGTCAACTGGGTGTGCCAATCCCAAATTTTATTAAAGGACTCGGCTTGGCCATTAAATTGACAATAATAGGGTGTAGAAAAACGATGTTGAATATGGTATTTTTCAAGAAATGTCTTCACATCTTTGTTTTTAAATGAAGTCCCATTGTCATAAGACAAAGCGGAAGGAATTCCAAAACAATCAATAATGTTATCTAAGATAAATTGGCAAATTACTTCAGCAGTAGTGGATCAAAGAGGAACTTCTTCTACCCACTTTGTAAAATAATTTGTAGCAGCTATATTAAAGGTATGTCCTTGGGATGAAGGGGGAGAATTTTTTCCAATTAGATCCAAGCCCCACATGGAAAAGGGCCAAGAGGCCACTTGTGACTTAAGCTCTTGTGCAGGAGCATGAATCAAATTGTTATGTTTTTTATTAAGGTAAAAGCGGATTTTGAAAGGGCCCCGAAACCCTTTACAAGCAGAACTTAAACAACAAAATGACAAGAAACAAAAGAGGACATGCCTACGAAAAACCAGCAAAAAACCAGAGAAAACTGGAAAAAGCCCCATAAAGCCAACAGGCCATCCAGAGTCCAGAAGATACTAGTTGATTTTTTCCAGAGCTTTTTCCAGAGTGTTGCTAATTTCGTGCAGCTCTTTGATGTTATCCCTAAGATTAGGGAGATTCTTTGTAGGAGCAGCCACAACTTTCTTGACACTGGCCGTGGTCCTCTTCGCAGTGCCACCCACCGGAGTAGCATCACTGCTACCAGTCTGGATAGTCTCTTCATCTAAGTCAAGATCCACAACTGGTTTTGGAGTGTCACATACCTTAGCGATATCCTCTAGGTTTTTAATGACAGCAAAAAGGAAAATTAGGATAACGCCCATAAGATTTTTCATCGCTTCCTTCCCATATTCCTATGTTTATTAAGGGACCTGGAGAGTGACCTGAAAAGGTAGAAGGGCAGGGATACCTTTTTGTCATGTCTAAAATGGTTTAAGAGAATGAAATGGTAGGTGTGGGCCCTAGAGAAATAACCTTCAACCGTGATGTATTCCATAATTGCATTTAGAACCCAACCCCATAGTTTCTTGAGGTTTGCAGCTTCGTAGTAGCCCCCAGTAGCTTTGTCAATTTTAACCCTTTCTTTCTATTTCCGCGAGAACAAATTGACCGTGTTGTTGGAGACTTTGAGGTCTCGAAAGAAATTTGGCCCAGTGTGGGGCATTCCAGTTACAGTAGATATGATCCCAGCGCCCAGTTTAAACTTGACTCCATAGATTTTAAAAGAGCCATTTGACCAGTTTTCAAAAATCTTGGAAACGGTGAGGTTGACCCTATCTTTCTCATAGTCCACGAGCTTCTCCATGAAGCTGGTAAGAGAACCCTTTTCCAGTTTTGCCCAGACTTTTGGCATCGCTCTCCAAGTCGACATATTATCTGGCTCCTCCCACCTCAGGTCACCTCCCATCTTCAGATTCAGGCTATCTTCTATGTTTCTCTGCAAACTAATTCCTTCTTTCCCAAAGTTGCTTGAGATTTTGAAGCGGATTACCCACAAAGCGTGCGGAAAATAATTAAAGATTGTAGGAGATCTGTCGATTTGCCAAGTAATGATGACCTTTCCAACAAGGAATAAATAATTCTTTTTACCTGTCATGATTAAATTGTCCTTCTCTCCCCATATAACGGTCCTTTCTAAGGGACTCTTTAATGTTTAAATTTAGATCCTCCTTGTGCCAAATTGATTGGGAGTCTGAGTTAACTCCTATATTCACTAAACAATCCACTACACTGTTTTTCTCTCTAAAGGCATGTTGAATAATTATTTCTTTAAAACTTGCAATGATCTCCCTGGCTTTCATGATGATATTTTCAATTGACCAAGAAGGCTCTGACTCCCCCTTTAAGCACTTAATTATATTGAGTGAATCTCCCTCAAGCCATAATTTATCATAATTGAGATTTTTGGCTAAAATTAAGGTGTTCAGGACAGCAAAGGCTTTGGCAAAGTGGCTAGTTTGATTTCCCACGGGACTAGCCACCGCCTTTAAACAACTTCCAGCAAAATTCCTGACAATGCCCCCATATCCAGCTTTACCCGGATTCCCTTTAGAGGCCCCATCAAAGTTAGCCTTAATCCGCCCCTAAGGAGGAAAACACCAGACGAGACCTTCTCTTTCATTTTCCTTGTTGGTAGTAGTAGTAGAGAGGTTCCACCAGTCTTTGAAGTCATCTTTAGCAACAGGTCCATGATCAGTGCCATAGAGGCATTCAAAAATATTCCTAAAAAATTTATCTACCACCACTTCAGGAATAACCCTTTTATCCCTAAAAATCATATTGTTACGCTCTTTCCAGATATTCCAAATAATAATCGGTAGAGTGATTTTCCAAGTCTCCACAATTTTAGGATTAGAATTAGGGCATTGCCATTGCTGCCAGGAATCCCCAAGGGAGTTCAGGAAAACCCTGCTCAAGATGATTTTCCAGATGTCCTGACTAAAAGTGCATTGATTGAGAATGTGGCAAGCCGTCTCTTCTTCCCTGCAACAAAGAGAACACCTATTAGGAAAAATAAAACCTCTTTTATGAAGTTTGTCCAAGGTTAAAACCTTATTTTGGATGAAAATCCAAAAGAAGATATTAACCTTAGGAACTAACTTCTTATTCCAAACTTTAGCCCAGATGGGAATTTCTTCCACCAGATCATTATGAATTGCCACAGATGAGGAAACAGAATATTTCCCATCCAGGGTTTCCCTCCATATCAATTTGTCATCTTTGTTGTCTCTAGGGATTTTAGTAGAGAGAGCTATCTGAAGGAACTTGAGCCCTGGGCATTGCTGGCTAAAATCAATCCAGTTCCCATTTCTCTAAAAATCTCTGACCAACTCACCAAACCTGCTTTTGAACTAGTCTTTCCAATCTTTAAGGATTGGGATTTCCTCCAGAGGTTTATCCAGAATCCATCGATCTTCCCAAAATCTTATTCTCCTCCCATCCCCAAGGTTCCAAGTTCTACTAGCAGCAGCCTAGCTTTTAGCAGATTGAACAGCATTCCATATAGCTGATCCTTCAACAATGAAAGAATTATCAAGGAATTCTTCCTTAGAGGGTTGCATGTAGAGATATTTGTTTTTCCAAATTGAGTTCCATTCTCTTTCCTCCCCTTTCAGTCTCCAAATTTGCTTGGTTAATAAAGCTTTATTCATAGAACCAATGCTCCTTAAGGTCAACCCACCTGAGGCCTTAGGGGAACAAATTTTATTCCAGGCAATAAGAGGTATTCTATTTTTGACTTCCACCCCTGACTAGAGGAACTTTTTTTGGATTCTTTCAATGGCTTCCACAAACTTTGAGGGAATTTTGAATAGGCTGAGAGCATAAACAGGAAGATTTTGAAGAGTGGCTTTGAGCAGAGTAATTTTGCCCGCTTGACTAAGGACAACCCCTTCCCAACCAGCAAGTTTCAAGTTAAGTCTGTCTATCAGCTTATTCCAAAAAGAATCCTCAGGCTTGAGACACAGAGGAAGCCCCAAATAAGTAGAGGGAAGCTCAGAATTATTGCAGCCAAGAATCCTTCCAATCCTTAGTTGTCTTTGGACCGGGGTATTGATGAAGAACAAAGAACTTTTATCCCAATTGATTTTTTGGCCAGAGGTAGATTCATAAGTGTTTAGAATATTCTTCATGTTCTTAGCTTCCAGAATGGTGGCTTCCCCCATGGTAATAGAGTCATCAACGAATTGTTCATGAGAGCAAACAACATTGGAGGAAGAAGGTTTCAAACCCTTAAGCTGTTATGTTGCTGACATTGATGACACTTCTTAACAAACGCAAAGGAATCTTTCCATGGTTTGACAATAATATCCCATTCAAAGCAACCTTTGAAATAAAGTTTTGCCCCCAAAATGCCCCCCGCAAGCACTTAAATGTGCCTCCTCAAGAGAAATTGGGATCTCTATTTTGTTGAGACAACAAAGAAACAAACCATTATAACCCCTCCTATAGAGGATGTTATAAAGAATAATGTATCTTGCCACTAATTTATGAATCCTAGCTCTAGCATTTTTACTTGTGGAATCTGGAAGTGTACCATCAGTCAAATATCTTGAGATATGTGAGTACCATTCATCAAATTTTATGGTATAGCAATAAGCCACATCACTAGGATTATCAACAATAGCCAGAGAAGAAAGGTTATGAATAACAAATTTAAGATCTACCACGGGGTCCTCTAAGGATATAAGGGAAGAAACACACGCCATTGCATCGACATGTCAATTATCTTTCTGAGTGACAGGCTCCATGGTATAGGAATCAAATTGTTGTAACAAGGATAAGGCCAAATCTCGATATTGTGATAATCTATCTTGTTTATCCTGATGAACTCTTGTAACTTTTCTAACGATTAATTGAGAGTCACCATAGATATGTATATGTTTGACATTCAACGCTAAAGCTGCTCTAACACCAGTTATAAGGGCTTCATACTCGACAATGTTATTGGTGCAAAGGAAGTTAAGATGGTAAGATAAGGGAACATGTTTTTTATTAGGAGGAAATAGAACAACACCTGCCCCTGAGCCTATACGACACCCAACGGCATCAAAATACAACTCCCAAGTTTGGTTAGTCTCAATAGGAAGAACAAACTCATCAAGAAAGGATTCTTGACTAGGTACCATGAGAGATGAAGGAGCATCGGCTAAATGATTAGTCAATGCTTGTCCTTTAATTGCTTTTTGAGAAATAAATTTAAGGTTAGATTTAGTCAACATCATAACCCATTTCGTAAAATATCCTGAAAGGTGTGTCTTAGAGAAAAGATGCTTCAAAGGATCAAATTTTATGATAACATGAATCTCAGCATTCAAAAGGTAGTGCCTCAACTTCTGAGTTGCAAAAACAAGAGCAAGGCATTGCCTTTCTATCGCAACATACCGGACTTCATAATCGAGAAAAGTGCAAATTATATAATAAACCGGTCATTCTTTACCATCACTATTACATTGTACTAACAAGGTTGCAAGAGCATGAGAAGAAGCAGTTGTATATAAAAGGAATGGTTTAGTGGGATCAGCAAGTTGCGAAATAGGAGGGTTGTCCAAATAAGATTTTAAATCTTCAAAGGCTTGGTGGAAATCCTCATTCCATTGAAAGATGATGTTTTTCTTAAGCGATTGAGTGAAAGGGAAAGTCTGATCCGCAAGTTGCGACACGAACCTACGAATAGCTTGTATCTTTCCCTGCAAGCTCCTCAATTGGGAAACATTTTTAGGAGGTGGCATGTTAACTATAGCATCTATCTTTTTTGTGGCCACCTCAATACTACGATGCAAGACTACGAACCCTAATAGTTTTCCACTATCCACACCGAAAACACACTTTCAGGGATTCAAGCACATGTATTTACAAATTCTTTCAAAGACTCGACGAAGGATCTTAACATGATCTAAACGAAGTATGGATTTTTCTAAGATGTGATCAACGTAGTCTTCTAAGATTTTATGCATGTAGTCATGGAAGATAAGAGTCATAGCACATTGGTAGGTAGCACCTGCATTTTTCAGTCCAAAAGGCATCATGACCAAACAAAACCTGGCCCAAGGGGTGGTGAAAGTAGTTTTAAATTGATCTTGAGGATTAATGAAAATTTGGTTATATCCTGAGAATCCGTCTGTAAAGGACAACAAGGCATGCCCAACAGTAGAATCCACTATCATGTCAATGTTAGGAAGTGAAAAATCATCCTTTAAGGAAGCCTTATTGAGATCTCAAAAATCGGTACACATCCTAATCTTGTTATCAGGTTTAGCCATAGCGACAATATTTGAAATCCAAGGAGAATAATCAATAGGGCAAATGAATCCTATGTCCAATAATTTCTTAATTTTAGTTTTAACAAGCAAATCTATCTTAGGATTCATTTTACTAATCTTTTGGTTCACAGGTTTAGCATCGGGAACCAGGACAATATTATGAGTGACAATCTTAGGATCAATGCGAGGCATATCAGAGTATATCCAAGCAAAAAATTCAAGGAACTCATGTAATAAGTCTGAATATTCCTTCGTTCCCTCATCAGTTAGGCATTTCCCTATCTTAATAACCTTGTCTTTATTGCAACAATCCATCTTTATGTCAATGGTGTCACTTATAAGGAGATTACTTTGTTGAGGAATATCCTTTAGTTGAGGGAACTCCTTAGTCATCGCATCATTATCTTTAACTAATTCGGCTCCTTCCCCAAAGTATGCTTCTACATTCAAACAGTAGGGAAACCCACGGTTATGATGGTAATGAGGAAGATTATCATAAGCTCCTAGGAAATCAGCTAAGGAATCATCAGTACAAAACAAATCCATAGCAAAGACATCAGAATCAGAATTAATGTACTCAGGATGCTTTAATGAAAGAGATTTGGAATCATAATTATATCTTACACAACATTTATCACATACTTATGCACAATGACATTTGGCACATAAAAATTTATACCTTTTACACTCATGCATGGGGAGAAATTTTGGATTATTTTTGTTGTGAATCATATTTGATTCCATGTTTATATAATTTCACTCACACATAATGATCGACGCATTGTCACATGTTGTCATAATTTTGGCCCTTTTTTGTCCTCAAATTGACTCAATCATGATACATGCATTTAATTTCACATGTTTTCATGGTTTAATGCATCATGGGGACCAACTAAATCACATCCTCTTGATTTCCCTAAGCTAACTCAATCACATTTCCACAATTTCATCCCTGTGCAATCTTACATAGATTTTTAAGGACGACTTAATCCTATCCCCATGATTCCATATCAACTCAAATTTATATGGATACATGGAGCCAACTCAATTACATCCTTGTGATTCCCTTTCGACATATGTTTACATGGATTTATGGGGTTGATTCAGTCACATCCTAATAATTCCATTTTAACATATACTTACATGGCTTCATATGGTCTACTTTTTCATGTCCTCATGATTTTATTCTAACATAATTTTACATGAATTCATGTGTGTATTTTTATGGGTGCCAACTTGGTCATATCATTATGATCACCTTATGTCAATATTTCATGTACACAACACTAAATTCAATTTACACTTTGTTGATTACAGGCTTATAAAATTGCAAAATTCTTAGGACTATTTAATATTGTTTTATAGGTTTTACTTAAATGAATTTTGTGTGCATGCTTGGTTTTGTTACTTTGCTATGTACCCAAATAAATCATGAGGCATCATCCTCACCATGAATCCTAGATTTATCTACTTCTGTCATTTATTGTATCCCTTCTTAGGAGGTCACACCAAAAAAATTTATCCCTTGGACTAGACTACACCTATGACCTATTCCTACCAATTCAAAATTATTTTATTTATTTTTTGAAATTGAAATTGAATACATTTGTTTAGATAATGCTAATATAAGCTATCATTATGAACTTTTTTATGTGTAGGTTCACACAAGGGGAAAAAATCTTATACAATAATTGTGATTATGTATGAGATTTCATAATGTATAACCTATAATAGTAGAATAGAGAAGCACCAAAAAATTTATGTCATCATGGGGGCTTCACTTAGTGAACCTGGGTTATAGCGCGTGCATTCATGGCATACAAAAGAATCCCCCTATTTTCAAAAAATATTTCCCTAAACTCCTTTTTTTTTACCCCCTCCCAAAACACAACCTAAATTAAAAGCCCCCCTATTTTCACCAAATATTGTATTTTTTCATAGCCGGAATTAAAAACCCCCCTATTTTCACCGATAGGAAATATATTGCACCCTCATTTTGGGTATATTAAACCCACCAATATGAATGCACGTTATATAATATTGCCTAGCTAGTGAAGCCCCCATGTATGTCGTAGAGGTGGTGACATTTTTTGGGGGAAATATCATTTTAATTTCAAATATTTTTCCCATTTGAATTTTAAAGTGAAGGAAAAATCTATGTGAGTACAAATATCATTAGTTCCGATATGTTCTAAAATCTTATTATCATTTACAAGTGAGGAATATATTTTTTGAAGCCTTGAACAAGGAATAAAGATGCATCTAAACACTAGAAAGCCTATGAGATTTTCTTGAGGGAAAGGGATGTTGATAATATTTTTTAAAGATCTGGATATTTGTTGTGACTCTTACAAGAAGATAACAATTCTAGTATTCTAACCTGAATATATGTTGAATTGAAAGAAAACTTAGCAAATTTTAAGAAAATGTCTTGCTATAATTTGAGTATCTTGAAATGTCTCATAAAAATATTGTTATCTTTAATGGCTTTAAGAAACAATTAGGCAATATTTTATGCAAGTACAATGAATCATTTAAGGATCTATGTTCAAAAATTTCATAAGCAATTGATTATGTCATAAAGGAATAGTTCATTAGAGGATTAACTATATAAATTCAAAGATAACTCATCCAACACACAGTTGCTACATAAAAGTAAACACTAGTTGCTATATTATGCTAGAAAATTCTTGATGAATCATCATATGACTTGAATCCTAAATTCAAAGAACATGATAAAATCTACTTAGGTCCATCTTGATTAGCACATGATAGGAAAGAATAAATGTGAGTGTTTTATTTTGTATTTCATTAAAACAAATAATTAGGGTTTACAATAGTAAAATGAGGATGGGGTGTGGTGAGGAACAATATAAAACTATGTTGATAAAAACTCATATTTTAGATCTGTTATATGCATCTCTTAAGTTGTTTTGTGCTTAAAACTTATATTTATATTCATATTTTAGTTTTTTTCTATTTTCCCCAAACACTTAAGGTCATTATCCATATTAAAACGAAAAGATAATATTCTTAATAGATGGTGGTATCACTCATCATTATAACAACTAAAAGTTATCCAACTAGCTAAATTGCTATGTGCATTCTTGAAACAATTTTTAATTATGATGGCCAATCTAACATTATTTCCTATGAAGGAACATATCATAGTGTTATAATTACTTCGGGTAATATCAATTGACCATGTATTATACATTCTCTCTTTTCTTGAGTGTTGTAAATGTGGTATGTAGTGATTACAAACCTTAGGTTCAATTGCTTATGATTACTCCCTTATTTAGCTCAAATTTCATTATGATTGTCAATAATTTATAAATTACAAGTATTGAAGGTAGGAAAATCTTAGATGGTCGAATCCCATCATATGGAAAAAATATTGAATAAAAGAAGTTTTGGAATTCTATTACATTTTCATTCGCTTCAGGTTCAACCTCATTTTCCTTTTTTTTCTTTATTAAATTTGCAATGTCTCCTTGATAAGTATCTTTAATAACAAAATAACTTAAAGGCTTATGCCCTCCAAGGTCCCATGACTATTCCAATGCCAGGTCATTCTGAGAAGCCATGTTCTTTATATTAATCCTTATTAGTACCCTTTATAGGAAAATAATGAAATCTAGAAAATCGTCAAGGCACTCAGATAGAAAGGTATCATATTCACCCTAGTAAAAATACTTATCTCTAATAATCATGGTTCTTAAGAAATAACTCTCAAAGATCATATGGAATCAGTCCCTATTTTATGAGCATTTTAAGTGTGCCTTTTGATTTCATTAGGTAGATTATATGGGCAATATCATTCCACAATTGGGTGTCTACTTTTATTCATGTTGTCTAGGTAGAGTATAATAATGCAAGAGTGTCCATGCTAAAAAAAATCCAAAATATTGCATGGTTTCATAGGCTTGACAAGGTACTATTAAAATTTTATGTAGAACAATCATAATATTTTTGGATCATTAATAGGTCTTCTTAAACATTACTCGAATTGGTCTAAATTTGTAGAGGTGGCCATTAATTCACTCAAATTCTTTATGAGTTTCACTCTACTTTTGGCACTATTGTATTTTTAGAAACCTTTTACTTTGAAACTATGTGATACATTCCACATGGGTATAGATGTAGCGTTGATGCAAGATGATTGGCCCTTAAAATTCACCAACATACTGATTTTAACCTAGTTATAACATTTAAAATAATGTTATCTATCCTCCATGCTATCTAATAACGATGTCGTTATCTATTGAGGCATAAGTTCTAGATACAAGCAAATTGTTATAGCTTAAAATATATATTTTGTAGCAAAATTTTCCTTCGTAAAACTTGATAAACAAAAATAGGTGTCAAAGATGCACTAATATGACTATGAGAATGCATATAATAAGAAGAAGTGGATTTTGGAAGCAAATTCCATCCCATTCCAACATAAAGAGGAAGGATCCATATTTTTTTTATTTTCATATTAGTTCTCAACTAAATAAATGTGATCCAAAATAAATCAAATACTAAACATATAGGTCAAGATATCATTCAAAACTTGGAACAAGATTGATATTCATGTCATAATTTTTCTATATGGTCCAAGTTGTTGCCTATCATGATCTCATATTTATTTACTCTCTAATTCAATGATCGTGCGTTAGTTACCAATAAAAATTTCCTTATCTAAAGGGACACTCAAAATTCTTGAAGACCTACACTTGTGTTAAGTAGGATTTATCCTAGGATGATCATAAGTGAGATAATAATGCATTTTCAATTGATTGTGGTGCATACTAAGCCATAAAGGGGAAACTCTCTATCCATAAGACTAATGTAGCTACTTATTTACCCTAATTAAGCTTGGATTGGTATTTCTATTCATTTTATTGTGATGTTTCCACACTTAAGTAGTAAGTAGGTCATCATGGTTATGTTGGATTGCTTGATCATATATGTGTATATGTATACATTACCTCAACCTTACAATATTGCTATACTTTCTTAACACTTCTTGGATCTGGTCTTCAAACTCCATGTTAATGCCCAATTCTATTGTCTTTGATCATTATCCATCCTTTGTTAGAAAGTTTTGGTGAGAGTTGTTTAAGTTGAAGGAAATTTTCATGACATTGAATTCAACTCATCATCCTCGAACTGATGGCCAAATAGAGATTGTCAACAAGTGTCATAAGACTTATTTATGTTGATTTATGTTGAAGAAAAAGGGATAGTGGGCCAAGTGGATACCTTTGTCCTAGCGATGGTACACTACCGCTTATTATAGGGCTTCTAAATTGGCTCATTATGAGACCCTTTATGGTACTATCATGCCCTCATAGTGTTCATATAGTTTATGTTCTTCTAAGGTTGTAACATTTAAGAACATTTTGGTCAAGCATGAAAACATCTCTCAACTACTTGTAGCCAATTTAACTTTGACCCATATTTGTATGAAGTAGTAGGTTGATCACATAGGACATAGCATACTCTTGACATTGATGATTGTGTCTTTTTATGTTTAGGTTTGAATACATGCTAGAATAGGCAAAAATAATTGTTTAGAACATAGGGACTTTCATCACAATTGTTGGAATAAATAAGTATAAAAATAATTTAAAGTTTGTTTAATACTATCATTCATTTGTATTCTAGGTTTTAATATTTTAACCCTCCCATTTTCATCATTTTTATAAAAGTATTTTATATTAAAAAAAAATATTTACATGTTTTTACCTATATCTTATATGAAAATAATGCATTTCTATTGTTATCGATGTTATACAATTGAGTGGTCCTTGCCCTACTATTATTAAGTGCAAGATAATGAATCCACTTTGAGGGGTAAAAAGTATGGGAACAAATTTGAATGGATATTTTTATTACACAAGAACAAGATTTCTCATTTAACCTCTATGATGAGTCAAATTTTTAAATAAATGATAAGACAATAAAAGAATTCCCAATCTCATAAACATTTAAAACATTTAACTTTATGAATATTTTTAATCTAAAATTGAAATTATCCTCTATGATGAATGATCTATTATTGTTACAATTTTTTATTTTCTTAATTAAAAATTAATTAAAAAAAAAAACAATTCATCTCCCATAATTGTTACCTGTCAACACGGTACACCGTGGGAACAAGGAACAACTGGATTAATGGGACCCACATGATCAAGCCACATAAGCGCTTCGAGTGTGTCGGTTAAGGCGGGCCCTCCAAAAGTAGTTAGCCTCTTAAAACATAATCTTATAATGGGTCAAAAGATGAAACTTGAAAGCACAATCTCTAAACATAAGATTAATGCGGTTGTTATATGACTGAGGTTGCTACACCAACATTCTTTTTATGGTATTCAACATTTCATAGTTATGGGATGGGATAAGATGTTTTTAACTTTGTACCAACTCAAATTAACTTATATGTTAGATCTATCAAGTGTTCAATTTCAAATTATTGGTTAGTCCATAGATATCATATATTAATTTAGGGACAGATCAAATAACAGTTTCAGATCAAAGACTTTAAGGGTTAGTTTATTTGGTAGAGTTGTAAGGTATTTATATTAATATTTTTCTTAATGTATGTGAGATCTTCTTGATCATAGCTATATGTGGAAGAATATCAAAACATGTAATGTTTCATCTTGTTAAGTGATGCTTTTAATATTTAAATTGACTTGCTTTCACATATGCATCATTATAAAAAATTTGTACACATGTATATTTTCTTGAAATTAATAAAGAACATTCATAGATTGAGTTGTTGATTTTGAGTTTGATATTAAGACTATGATAGTTTTATTAGCTGATTTATGATTGTTAAAAGTATAATTGATAGACAACAAATAATTCATTTTGTTGAAACATTTGCATTGAAAGAATTAATTATGAAATTATCCATGATATTTATTGATAATATGAAAAAATAAATTAATATAAATATTAAAAAGAGAATCCAAATCTACTGTTTTGTTTTTCATAACTTGATTTGCTTGCAAAATATGTTGTCAATACTCTTGCACCATATCCCACACCTTGATGTTCTATATTCTTTAGATAGTGAATATAATCATAAACTAAGTCAGCACTGCTCATACGGGCATTAAAGGAGAACATAAGTCCTAGCCCTTATGAAGAGAAGACCTAGTCCAATTAGGGCAAACACAAGAACTAACCGACGATGATGATATGCATGCCAACACAAGTAAATAGAGCTCCAAATAAACCAAACTTATCGCTTGAAGAACTATAGAGCTACCAAGTAAAGGAAGGAATTCGTTGCTAGTCATAGTCAAGCCTAAAAAAGTTCAAAGCTATCACCACTCTTTCAATACCAAGCTAAGAAATGAAAAGATAAAATGTTGATAGTGTAGTTAAAATTTATTTTCTATTATTTGACGTTTAAAATAGAGAGATCAAAAATATTTAAATAGGAGTGGATTGAAAGGGTGTGTCGTTTCCACATCAAAACGAGTAGAAATAGAATGACATTACATCGTAGTGTGTTTATCATATAAGAACATTCGAGTCAATCACACTAATACTCTAAAAGTTGAAATGCTAATAACTTATTTCTTATGTCAAACATTGATTAACCCTAAAGCTCTAAAAAGGGAAAGATATACTAGATTAAGATATCATAACTTTGATATCATATTAAATTTTATAATAAGAAAAAATCAAGTTCCACTGTAGTAGCCACAACACTACTCTATAACAAATGATAGGCTCAACAATATTTTTTTTCTCATTAATAAAAAAATAAAATAAATTGTAAAAGAATGAGTGAGTGACATAGAATAATAAAAATAAGGTTAGGTGAGCGCATTATTAAAAAAATGTGAAGGAGGAAGAAGGTGGAATATGAAGACACGCCACTCAACTCACCATTATTAGAAAAAAAGAATATATCTAAGAAAGATAAATCTAATAAGAAGGAATAAAAACCTAGACTAACAATATATGACCATGAACATTTCCTTTTGTTTCATGATTTGCTTAAGCTCTCATTATGTATTTATGCATTTAAATCCTCTAGGTTTGTGTTGGTGCAAAGTAATGCAAGTGCATTTGATAAAATTTCACTCATTCTAGTTCAAAACATAGTTATGTATTTTTTTATTTATCATTTCTTATCTATCCTTTTTTATTGAGTTATAGTTAGTGTGATCCTTCTTGAATTGTTTTATGTGTTTATTATGTTAATATTTTTCTTATGCCTTGTTTATTGTGATTGTCTAATTCACCTTTCACAAATCATTGTCTTTGCTACACTTACGGTCCACTTTTCAATCACACACACCACATTTCTTGGGTTCTTATTTAAGGAAAACTATGGACACCATCTTTCAAGACAAAAAATGCTTTTTCTCTTTTGGATATGATGCTTGTGTCTTTTATAGTTTATATTTTATTACTATCGTATTTTGATATTACTTTTACATGGTGCTACCATGATTACATCTTACGTTGTTATACTCATGTCATCATTATACAATTTGGTATGAGGCCACCTTACTTTTTCCCAAAATTTTCTCACAATGGGCACAAATATTGGGAGCATCTTGTACGCATACTTTATAGATGGTTATGTCAATATAATATCTAGCTCGCACACTTGTTTTTGTATTTACATGGGCACATCTTACATAACATATGGCTATCTAGTGTTTTGGCCCAGTCGGCTAAGACCTCTGCCTTTGCTCCTCCCATTCTATAGACTCGTTCTATTCTTGTTGAACCTGCTTCTCATGTTGTTTTGTCACAGAATCATTCTATTGTTTTTCCACAACAGCTTGTGCCCATGGTGGATAGTTTTGTTGCAAGGTTGTCCTCGCCCGATCCTTCTGTTGTGGATCCTTGTAACAACATTCCCTAGACTTTTGTTTGTCGTAGGTGGAAGGGGAAGTGTCCCCCTCTCCCCCAAACCCCTCTTTGTCAAGGTCTAGGAGCTTCTCCCCCTCCTTCAGATGGGTTTGGGGTCTTTGGATTGAAAGGTTGTTCTTTTCACCTGCTTGATTGTGCCATTTAGGCTTGTCTTTGTTTTTTATCCTTGTAATTGAGATTAATAGGTTGTTAATGTGCTATTACTAGGTATTGTTTGGCTTTACACCCTTTGGGTTGTTGTATTTGGGGTCAGCTCCTTGTTTTGTTGCTTTTAATATCAAAAACATATTATGTGGCTATCTCACAATGATATCACACACCAAACTATACGTTGATTAGACTTCATGATGATATCACACAACATTTATCATAATGCTCATGCATAATAACATTTGGCACATATAAACTTTATAGCTCTTATGCACTCAATTTTAGGGCATAGCACTGTATATATCTTTTTAGTTTTAATTTTATATGATTTCATGTTTGAATCCATCATGGGGGGCAACTACATTGCATCCTCTTGATTTCCTCATACATCATGATTTAATTCTATCTCAACTTTAGATGGATTCAAGGAGCTAGAACTAGATTGCATCCCAACAATTCCATCCCTAGTCAACCTTACGTAAATTTATTAATGTTAGAGTATTCGGGTATTTACTTGGTTAATTAAACATTCTTTGTTTAATTTTTTAAGTTCCCTTTATCTCTTTTACACTTAAGCTAACTTTAGGTGCATATAATTAATTGTTTTAATTAATTATTATGTGCAAACCTAGGTTTTCCCTTTTTAGGGTTTCTTGACCTATTAAAGGTTGAGTTCTTTCTTTTCATTGTAAGAATCACATTACATATTTTTGTGAATATTGAGCTCTCTCTTTTTGAGCATATTCTCTGTGTTTTGCATGTTCTTCAGATTTTGCTTCATTGCTTCTCCTTGTAACAAGTTATTCGGCTTGCAGAAGATCTTCAGGCTCCTGTGGTGTTGTATTTTCTCAACTCCTATATGGTATCAGAGCAGTGGATCTGCAGCTGCCTCTTCTTGTTTTGAGATTTTTGGCTTTGGAAGCAGATCTGGGGTTTCAGGAATTTTTTTGTGTACTTAGGGTTTGAGCTTTTTTTCTGAGCACTTTGGGCCTAAACGAACCTCACCATCGTGCTCAGAAGGCCCGAAAACCCCTATGGTCATATAAAATTTGACCTATTTTGGTTCCTGAGCCTCTGGGAGCAATTTTTTTCTCAGATCCAGGCCATACGGCGCTGGCACGCAGATCGAGAAAAAATTCAAAAAAATAAAAAATTTGCCTTTTTACGGCATGCAGGCCGAAATTTTCTTTTAAAAAAAAATCTTTGAAAAAAAGGGCAAATAGTTTATTATTTAAAATTTTTTGGTAAAACAAAAATTTTGGGGTTCCTACGATACGCAGGGTATCGTGGGACCCCTGTAGCTGTCAGTACGGCTCCTGCCGCTGCCTTTCCTTGGAACCCGTGCCTCCTTTTACCATCACTTCCGATGGCCACTGCTGTCCTCACTCCGGCCCCCGCCGGCCACCTCTCGCCGCCGGCCTGTCTCTGCCGACCTGTCTCCGTCGGCCACAGCGTCTGCCCACGCGCCGCCGCCGACCAAGCTCTCGCCGCCAGCCGAGCTCCGGCCCCCGCCAGCAAGTCCCTGCTCCCGCTCCGGCAAAGATCTTCGGCCCCCGCTGGCGAGCCACCTCTGTCGGGCTGCGCCACCTCCGCACGGCCATTGCGCCACTCCGCCCCAGCAACACCTTCGCCCGGCCCGCGCCACCTCCACCCAGAGCACAACCAGTCCCTCCTCTCTAGTCTTTTTGAGAGGGGGTTGGTTTTTTGGGCCTAGATCGTGCATCCGGAGTCGGATTTTGGCGTACAAATAGGCGTTGGAAAGGTGATTCCGAGCTGGACCTCGTGGTGGTAAATTTTTTACCTGGATCTACTGGTTGACTGTGTTTTTTACTAGTCAAAGTTGGGCTTCATTTTTGCAGTTCTGGGGTTTTAGAATGGGCAAACGGACTCCGTTTTTTGAAAACGAATAGGTGTTGGAAAGTTGGTTCCGAGGTCGACCTCATGGTGTTGGTATTTTTTTCCAATTTTTCTGTTTGACTGTGTTTTTTTTACAGTCAAAGTGAGGTCTCTTTTTTGCACTCGGGGAGACGTAGAATGAGCATCCGACCTCCGTTTTTTGAAAACTTTATATTTTCAGAAAGCGTGTTCCTTGTACTTTCCAAAAATATGAGTTTTTTTTCCAGATTCTGCTCCATGCATATTTTATTCAATTTTTTTCTTTTCAGCACTCTAGTGGATATCGTGGTTGTTTCAGGTCCTAGGATCTCTTTTCTGAGTAGGGTGTCTTTGTTTTGATTCTCGTTTCTATTTCCAGTCTTCTTATCATTGTAGCTTGTAATTATGCAAATGCACTAAGATAAAGTGCCATCATGCATTGTTTACTTGGAATCTTGCATATCTTGTGTCTTGTTGTACATGCATTGTTGATCAAGTGCCATGAGGGGGTTGATGTTTGCCTTTGTTTGCCATCTTCCTTTGTCAAGTGAGTGTTCCTTCCACGACATTTGCCTCATGATGATGTGTCTCAGCACCTTTGATGTTCTTGGTTCTTCGTCATGCAGTTGTTTTTGGCTGTCTTTTTCAGTGTTCCTGTCCCTCTCCCACTTCCGCATTATGGGGAGGTTTATCCTGTTGGTTCTAATGCTTCCATGGTTCGATTGATCAGCTCTTCAAGCTTTGGTTTCTCATGCCATCTGTATCTTCGATTTCAGTTGTTTTGCCTTGTTTGCCTCCTGATTTGAGTAGTGTCATTTGAGGGCACTCATGCAGATTACAGTCTTCTCTACCTGGTCATGTTCTAGTTCAGTGGATGCTCTTCAGATCAGCAGTTATTCTTCGATAGAGTTTGCAGGGTCTTCATGCTTCAGTGATATTCTTTTCCATCTCTTTTTGGAGTAGAGTTTTGTTCCCATGTGGTTTTCTCTATTTCTCCAGTTCATAGAGATTTCATTGTATTTGGGTACCTGATCAGGCCTTGTTGCCGGGACCCATCTTTCATGCTTTTAGTAGTTGTTCTAGGTTTTAGCTTCTCCCTAAGTCTAGCTTAAGGGGGGGTGTTAGAGTATTCGAGTATTTACTTGATTAATTAAACATTCTTTGTTTAATTATTTAAGTTCTCTTTATCTCTTTTACACTTAAGCTAACTTTAGGTGCATATAATTAATTGTTTTAATTAGTTATTATGTGCAAACCTAGGTTTTCCCTTTTTAGGGTTTCTTGACCTATTAAAGGTTGAGTTCTTTCTTTTCATTGTAAGAATCACATTACATATTTTTGTGAATATTGAGCTCTCTCTTTTTGAGCATATTCTCTGTGTTTTGTATGTTCTTCAGATTTTGCTTCATTGCTTCTCCTTGTAACAGGTTATTCGGCTTGCAGAAGATCTTCAGGCTCCTGTGGTGTTGTATTTTCTCAACTCCTATAATTAATACCAACTTAGTCTCATCCCTAAGAATCCATATCAACTCAATTTTAGATGGCTACATGGTGGCCAACTCAGTTATATCCTTGTGATTCCTTTTAGCATAGGTTTACATGGCTTCATGGGAAAACTAGATAAAATACCCATTATTCCTTTAAAACTTAGGTTTGCAGGGCTTCATAGGGGCTAATTCAGTCATATCCTAATGATTACATTTTTAACTTATAATTGCATGGCTTCATATGTTCTACTTCTTCATGTTCACATGATTTTATTCTAACATAGTGTTTGCGTGAATTCATGTGTGATCTTGGTTGTTTCAACAATTACTTGTTACGATGAATAAACTTTTGTTTGTGATTAATTCTAAGTGGGACGACACCTATTGCATAGATATGTGAGCTACCTAGAAGATTGTCATACACTAGTGTCACAAGCATTGCATGTAAAATGGTGATGAGATTTATGGGCCCTAAATTTGTAGGAATAATAATGTAACCAAGGGATTCCTATATGCATTTTTTAAAGCCTAAAATGATTACCAAATATTTGGGTAGATTATAGTAGTTAACTTGGATCACACATATAAAAATTTATACTTAAAATATTTGGTCAATTTATTATCCAATAATATATGTTTGATTATAACAAATCAATACCTAACCATAATATATAATGGCCTTTATTCCAAGTAATCACATTTCAAGGTGAACACTAATATAGCATGCACAAAGAATATTTATACTCTATCATCTAGAGTATTAACTATAGTATTGACACTAATTCCATAAGATAAATAGTGGGCAAAATAATTTGTGCATTAGGATATCCTAATTATTTTCTCATGTGATTCTAATGAACATGTACCAAATCCCAAAGAGATATTTTGGCGGTGGTATTACTAAATTGAGCATGCATATTATAACCTAGGTTTGTATGTTTTGTTGTAGAAGTGATTCAATGGTATAGATAATGCATGCAATCTAGGAACAAATTTAGGATTAGTGTGAGATGTAGAAAATGAACAAGAATAAGCCATTTGTGGAATCATTGTGAAATGAAGGAGGGATATCAGCATAAGAATAAGCAATGTCATCTACAAGTAATGGAGAATTACCTTCATCATGACATATTATTCCTACTTATAGAAGGTGAAGGTTCATCGCAAATATGCTTCATGGTATTATGTATCACAAGTCAAATCATGTGAAAGAAAGGTGCTCAAAGGTAACTTAGAGGTCACAAAATAATCACATTCCTAAAATTATCTATTGAATAATTATGTATCATCTGAGAATCATGGATAAATGAAGTAAGAAAAATATGATTATCAAATCCATAAACAAATAAAAGAAATACATGCAATGATATAAACTTTTCATGGATAGTGTATTCATATTTAATGTGATAAAATTTCATAAGTTAATCAAGTAATAATGGATCAATGAAAAATTTGAAATCAAAGATGGTAGCTTGGATAGAAGTGAAAGATGAATGACAATGAGATTCCATGATTCAATAATAGAGATCAGTCCAATTCAAAGTTGTAGGGTAGAATTATGTAATTAAGTCTCAAAAACCATTATAGATATAGGAAAATGGTATACAAAAGAATTATTACTTATTACATACTAGAAAGTAAGTTCAAGGTTAGATCTGAAATAGGGATAAATTATAAAATATAAGTTTGGTGAAGGGTAGGTTGAATAGTTAAAATTTAGGATATATAAATAATTACACCAAACCTAGAATAAAAATGCATTTCAATAAAGTACAAGAATGAAAAGGAGGATCGCATCTAGAAATAAGATATAAAAATCATAAAGTGGAGAGATCTACAAATCCAAATAGATATGAGAAGCTTTTGGGTGCAACTTGGACATGTAAAAATGGATGGGTTTACCAAAAAATTATGGAGTGATAATATTTTACCTAAACTAATCTAGGCTAATTGAGTTAGATGCTTACAACCAATATTAATTAGCTTACATCAATAAACGATAAATGCTAGCATGGATAATTTGAAATTAAATGCTATTGTAGGAAATTGAATTTCCTATCTTTATGCTTCAAGATGAATTACTTTGATGTGTATCTAGAGTATTTTTCCTTTAAGACTATAACAAGATATTCAATTTTTGTTTGCCACCTCAAATTTTATGCAAGATCTATATTTTCTAGGTTGATTTTGTGGATTTAGATCACCTCATTAGGCATAGGTCTATATCTTGATGGTCGTATTTGATCTTGCCACATTGTACTATGCTTCTTAATTCATTATACTATAGGAAATAGCAAAATTTAAGAATTATTTTATATGTCTACTAAATCACTAAGGGCATGCCAAAAAATAGATTAGATTTTTGTTTGTGCCAATGATTAATGGTAATAATCGTCAAATGCACATATGCACTAAGGTGATGTGTTGTAGAACTAGGTTCTTTTTAGGTGCTCTAGATAAAATGTCCCTAGAACACTTCGTGCCAAATGCGAATGATATTCAGTGTTATTCAATGCCAAAATGACTATGATTGATTCTCTTTAAGTACAAGTACGTAGCAATAATCATACAAATCTATGCATAGTTGGCAATAGTTAGGAAAGGAATGTGTAACACTCAACCAAATTTAGATTTGAATTGTGGAATTTCAATGGTCAAATGCATGGGGGCATGATCACTCTCCTATCTACAATATTGACTTTAGAGAGAATATCTAGGAATAAGTGCATGTATAAGGTCAATTTAAAGAATGCATGAATATGTGAGTAATTATGAAAAAGATATCGATGAAAAGATGTAGAAATAAAAATAAATTGATGAATAACAATATGAAGATATAACCTAATTTTATACAAGTATATGTTATTTATCAATATATTAATATATTAATTCATTTTCTCAAATTAAACCCAAAAAATAAATAAAAATTATTAATTTTAGAATTATAATATTATTTATAAGCTAAAAAACTTCAAACTGAACTTTTAAATCTTCTATTTAAAAAAAAACATAAAAACTAGGGAAAGAGCACTAGTAGTCATTATATTTCCAATAACCATTCACTCCTTGTGCACTCAACCCCCCGATTACTAACTTTAAAGAAACCAAAAAAATGATAACTATAAGCCCATTAATAAATTTCACATGTTCCAATTACCACTCATTTTTTAGTTTTTTGGACCATAATTGGCCAATTTGTGTACAACTAGTAGGCCATTTGCACATAAGTATTGACAATTTTAAGTGCACGATTATTGGGACATCTCTAAGTAGGTAACGAGCGACACTTTCAAATATGTAATTTTTGAGCCTTGTGTACATAACATATCTCACGACATGTGTTGTTACTGTCCATAAGCCAAAACAATAGCTATAAGCAGTCAAGTCACATAAGGAGACAACAACAAAAAATTCATTGAAATCTGATGTACCGTTTAAGATGTGTAAGTGCACAAAATTAGTTATAACAACTATTGGTAAGCTTCCCCTAATTATAATCAAAGAAACTTGAATCACATGACTTGTTTAGCCCAACCTTAAAAATCATCAAATCCATAACTTTTACTTACTTTAACAACTAATTGTTTAACTAGGGCGCTGACCCTTCACATAGTCAAAGACTATCAAATTTAAATAGACCAAGCAGGGGTGCAAACCCCAAAAGAACAAAGTCGAACAGACCAAACCAACAACAACCCAACCCAACCCAACCCAACCCAACTCTAGAGTGGGAAGAAAAGCCCAAAACTTGACAATGGAAGATTGGGAATGGGAGTTAAATTTTCCCTTCCACCTATGACAAATAACCGTCCAACAACACTATCATTAGAACTTTCAAAGAAAAATCAGACAGAAAAGACCCCACAAAATCACTGCAAGACTGCTGCAGAGCAACAGCAGGGTCATAGCAACTTGAACATTAATGAAGACTGAAAACGAAGTATTAAGCATCAATTATATGGTCCAGGAACCGTCAAATCTTGAACTACTACCTGACAGTTTTACTGACCAGAAAGACTTAGACGTTTCATCTTTAGCCTCCTTCCACCCAAATGAAACCAGACAACGCAATTTCTTCACCCAACTTTATACTTCCTCATAACTTAATAATTTTAACTTGATTGCAAACTTTGTTTGGGTTGTGAAGATAAATCTCCGGGATTACGTAAGAAATTATTTCAGCCTTTATCTTTTTATGGTCGTCATTTGATTCTTAGATTTATTCTTTTCTGACTGAACAGCTCATGTGAACGGAGATTATAATAGTATACATTAAGTCTTATCTTCACGGATCGTGCCAGATATTTTTTATGAACAGATACGTCAGATTCTATTAAATAAGAATGATTATCTAGGAAGAAATTTTTAATAACGATTTAAAAATAATTTTAAAATGGTCTGAAATATGGAAAAGCAAATTGTTAAGATCGGACAAAAGCAATTGTCAATTTATTTGACTTGCTACACGATGACTTTATCGTGGTCTCGACGTCTCTAAATTCAGCAAGAATCCTCCTCCAAACTTTTTGACACTTGCTCCTCAACAGATCTGTTTTAGCTTTTCTGTTGAATCCAATGTCTTCTGTAGAAATCTTAGGAGAGAAAGTTGCAGGTGTGGGATTGAGCGATGGTGATGACCCATATCGTGGGAATATAAATGGAGAGTCTGAGAAGAATACAGTGTGGAGACATGGAGCTCCCCCTTCTTACACTCAAGTCAACACCCTCTTTGAAAGAACCAGAACCAAGGTGTCTTAGATCAGCAAATCTTTTCTTTTTATGGTGTTCAAGTTTTCTTATTAATGGGATAGGATAAGATGTTTTTAACGTTGACCCAATTCAAAACAACTTCTATGTTAGATCTATCAAGTATCCTTTTCAGATCTTTTTGATCTCTTGTTGAAAAGTTTATTGTGCTCTGTTTATACCCTGTTAGGACTCTGATAATGGGATTGGTAACATTAGCACTATAAGAACTGAAATCAATTGATGTTTAAGCAGAGGTATTCAGAAATTCAGAGTTTTGTTTTAATACCCAAAAGGCTGGTTTTGAAGATCTTCATGTATATGTTTATCAAGGTTTTGAAGAATTGTGCAGGTATGGCCCAAAGGTTCCCTGGAAGAAACTGTGCAGAACCTGGTGAAAACATGGGAGATGGAGCTTTCGCATAAGACTCAACTTCAGGACTTCAAAACAATTGATCCCCACAATTTCTCACTCAGTGTAAACGGTAATACCCCATGACTTTTGTCCTACAAACTTGCTGTTACATATAAATCAATAGAACTCTGATGTTTAGTAATGATTATGGTGAGATGATATTAGTTGGGTTTGTTTTTCAGGTAGGCCTGGTCTATCAGGAAAGGAGACACTAGAAGTGGGTAGCTACAATGTGTTAATGCAAACTTCTTTACCAGAGGAGCTTCAGTACTACAAGACATCCAGGGAAACATTTGAGTCCTCTCATGAAATATTTCGGACTGCATTTCCAGGAGGATTTGCATGGGAAGTTGTGGAGGTTTACACAGGGCCTCCTGTTGTGAACTTCAAATTCAGGCATTGGGGTGTCATGGAGGGCCCCTTCAAAGGCTATGCTCCCACTGGAGAAACAGTCCAATTCACCGGAATAGCCATTGCTAAGGTTGTACTGATCTAATCAATTCACATGTGTTTGGAAAATTGGGTTTTTTTGGATTGGTTTTGTTCAGGTAAGTTTTATGGTAAGTATTAATGTATAAGAGTGTGGTTATTACAGGTGGATGAGAAGGTGAGAATGAAGGAGGTTGAAGTATATTATGACCCTGCAGAACTGTGTGGAGGATTGCTTAGAGGGCAGTTTGACCAAAATTATGGGGAGTATAAGACTGGGATAGAGGGCTGCCCCTTCTTTGCTTAGTTTGTACCATTTTTAGGGCAAAATACGTGGCCGGCTTTGTCAGATACTACTGGCTGCCCCTTCTTGGCTTAATTTATTTTCAGGTGCTTTTGTTGCTATTAAGTTGACGTTTGGCAGGTTGGCAATGGCGTGATCAGATATGTCACTGTGAAGAAATAAATAAAGTTGTTTTTGGTTTTAGTTAATCATAGTTTTGAATTTTTGTAAGTTTATTGTCAATGAAGATTACAAGTGTTAGGTCTGTATTGGGCACAATTATAACTAGTATAATTGAAGTTGAGTTTGTTATTTGGAACAAATAAATATTGATGAGAAAATAATTTGTAAGTAAAGAGTCTTCGTTGATCAATTGGTTGATTTTGAGTTTGATATTAAGATTCTCTTAGTTTGATTATTTGATTTATGAATGTTAAACATATAGTTAATAGAAAACAAATACATGATAAGAACAAAAAACAACTCAATTAATCTATTTTATTGTAAAATTTGTGTTTGAGTTAATAATAGAATTATCCATGATAATTATTGATCATGATCAAAATAAATTGTAAACATACTATAGTAAAAATGTCACCAATAGTACAAGTTCTTGTATCGATAATATCTATCTAGAAGGTGATAGAGTTACATTGAAGACTCATTCTTCTTTAACCTTGATTTTTCCATGAATTTTAATTACTGAATATACATGTAGGCTCAATGAAGTATCTTTCTTTCCTATTTTTTATTTTATTATGATCATTTTATTTTATGATTGGTACTTTTCATATAAAAAATAGTGTAAATTGTTTAGGCACTTATAATTACTATTGCAAAATCGCAAGCTCAATGCTTAAGTTGGTTTATGCATTCCGATTTTGTCAATGAGCTTTACGAGATTTCATTCTAGATTTCTTCTCTATGGTTGTTTCTTTTATACAATCATAAAGTGTACTTCTTTGATCAATAAGTTCCATGATGATTTTTGTAACAATCACATGTTTGTTCTTTCTAAAATATAAAGTTCTTCATAGAATAATGCAGTTTTTAATTCTTAATTAAATACATTATGATTACTCTTAAGAAATGCATGAAGAATTCAAACATATTATGATATTCATTTACATCAATTTGAACATACATTCAATCAATAAATATTATATTTGAAAAGATGCATTAATAAAAAATTCATTGCACAAGGTACATATTACAAGCTTCATAATGTTCGTAATGAACAAATTTTACATATCATTAAGAATTTAGATGATATCTCTAAGTTACCAAGTCTTTGGCATTAATCAACAACTTTTCCTCCAACAATAGACCAACGATCCTCCTCACATCCTCTATAAGGAAGCGGCCCTACAACTCACAAGGGTGGAAAATTAAGAAAATCATGAAGAACATGTGCCATCTAGGATCTAGTGCTATGTGTACATATAGGCAATGCCATATGACTCTAGGTACCCTCTAGCTAAGTATAATTTGCATTTGACTAATTTGTAAATAAATAGACACTATGAACTAATAATGCAAGTAGTTCTTTTACATTACTTTGGTCAATTTTTTTAATAAAAATTATTACATATTCCTATTATGGAATATGTAATTATGGGTTATATCACCTGCATTCATGGCATACTAAAGAATACCCCTATTTTCAAAAAATATTGCCCTAAACTCCTTTTTTTTCACCCGCTCCCAATACACAACCTAAATTAAAAGCCCCCTATTTGCACAAAATATTGCATTTTTTCATAGCCCAAATAAAAAACCCCCCTATTTTCACCGATGGGCAATATATTGCACCCTCATTTTTGGGATATTAAACCCCCCAATATGAACGCACGTGATATGATATTGCTTATTTAATGAAACCCCCATGACTATGACTAAGGTATGAAGTAAATGAACACTTATATTGTTGTAATTGACTGGAAAACACACAAAAATTATAGGTTTGCTCTGAAATTCTTGTGATTACCCATGTTTATTACTCTTATTGGGCGCCTTTTAAGGCTTCTTATTTGAAGCTTTAGAAACATCTCCATGAATTTTTTTGGGCCTTGTCCAATGACCACAAGGATTTACATTGTGTAGCCTAGGAGTTTTGTTACCTTTTGCAAGAATTTGGTGGCTTAACCTTCTCTCTACCCAACACAAAGGTTTGACTCTTTGTGTCAAAAAGGTCATCTATGCCTTTTTTGGAAATGGTGCATGAAAGATTCTTCTTTGGCATTGTATTAATTCTACCTTTTTTATCAACCACCCTACCTAGAATGGGATTGGTTTTCAAACCCTTCTTTTGATGAAAGCAATCATGCATACTGAGGGTACTTGTGTTGCCATAGTATTTGGTGTGCTTGAGAAATTGTTAAGCCTTGGTTTCACTAGATTGGCTCTTGTTTTAGGGAACAGTTTTCCTTCAACCAACACAACCTTTGGTGGTCTCCCCTCATTCAGTATCAAAAAGGGCATTCACACTTATCAAGATTTATTTTCCAAAACTACCATGAGTCTCTTCTGATGGGATGAGTTGAATTCTCAATTCATCTCTCTTTGCAAGATTGAGAGATATTTGATGTCATCACGATATCTCTCCCT
Source organism: Cryptomeria japonica (assembly GCF_030272615.1). Taxonomy (NCBI): domain Eukaryota; kingdom Viridiplantae; phylum Streptophyta; class Pinopsida; order Cupressales; family Cupressaceae; genus Cryptomeria; species Cryptomeria japonica. The sequence continues at coordinate 269,182,158 of NC_081406.1, forward strand.
ATAGAAATTCTACACAAAATTGGGGTCCACTCATCCAAACCTCGTGGAAGGATTGCCAATGGACTCCTGATACCACTTTTTTATAACTACAAGCCACATTTGATGTATTATTGACTTTTACCCCATCTTCATATGGTTTAAAGTTTATATTTGAGATGGCATTTTTAGACACTAATCTTGATCTTGCAATACAAATTTCACAATATCTAATAAATTATTTTTAATCCCAAGCTCTCCACGTTTCTTGGTGTGTAATTTTCCAATGCTTAATTGTGGGGTCTCAACTCAAGAATATAGGTATTGAGGCCCAAAAATTGCTCATTCTATGGGCAAACGGAGTCATTCAAACATATATTCTAGTTTTGTTGAAAAGAACAATAAATATGGAGTTGGATTTATGGGTATATATGCACCAAGATGTGGTACCAAAAGGGGGTGATAAGATGCCACTTTAAAAAAAAAAAATAGCAAAGTTTGAACTTTGATAACAAATTAAACATAGTTACACTCCAAATTTGAAGATGCAACAAGAACAAGAGTCAAAGTGCTCTGAGTTTGCTTTCTAAACTATGAATTTATTTTTAAATGGTGGAGATCAAGGGTTTCTAAAAGGGGGCCACCAAAAGTGGTCCTATTTTTATGCAGAAAATATAACATAGCATCTATTGTAGCCCCCCTAAAATGTTAACTTTTTTTAAGAATTTTTAAAATCGTTTTATTGAGAAATTAGTAACACCTTGTAGTTTATGCCAAATATTTCAACTAATTTTTTAATGAGTATATGATTTTTTACTAATTTTCAAAGTGGACACATCCTAAAAAACATAAATTTGAGTGGGCTCCTCTCTAAAATCATTGAAAACTAATTAAAAAAAAAATCAATGTTTGTATGGAGTCTAGTTTCTAAAAATGTAATTTGTTTCAAAATTTGATGAACGTGTAAAAAAATATACCTAAAATAGCACATGTTGGTTTTTGACCAAAAACAAACACACTAGCTAAAGAAATGAAAGATGAAAGCCTTAACAAAATTAGAGTGTGAAACAAATTACATGGTTGGATAGTTAATAGAGAGCTTAACACCACTACGATATTTTTTAATTTGCATTGAAACACGTGCAAACCTGATGGATACTACGACCAAAAATATGAGAAATTTTTTAATCTTCTAATAAAAACATGTATCAAGCTTGAAATGGTCATCCAATCCAAAGGGTTGGTGTACTCTAATGAAAAAAAATTGGCAAGCGTCAAATATGACACTCACCCTCTTTGGTGTTCACCAAATTCAAAAGGAGCACTTTTCACATTTAGCAAGTTGCACCAAATTTGAAAATAAACTTTTTGCATTTGACGAGCACCAATTGTTCTACATTAGAAAGTATAGGAGATGTTGTGAATGGGAAAATGTTATGATTTGTACACAAGTTATACCCAATCCTTGAAGAAGAATATATACATGAAATATAACATTAATGGGAAAATGCTCTAATTTGGACACAAGTTATACCCAATCTTTTGATAAAAACACGTCTCGGGCCTAAAATGGTCGTTCAACCCAAAGGGTTGGTGTATTCCAATACAAACAATTTGGTGACTGCCAAATATGGAACTCACCCTATTTGGTGCTCACAAAAATTCAAAAAGAGCACTTTTTACATTTGATGGGCACCAAATTTTTTAAATGCACTTTTTCATTTGGTGAGCACCAAATGTTCTGCATTGGAAAACTATAGGAGATGTTGTGAATGGGAAAATTTTTAGTTTGGGCACAAGTTATACCCAATCTTCTAATAAAAACACGTATCGGGCCTAAAATGGTCATCCATCGCAAAGGGTTGTTGTATTCCAATGCAAACAATTTGATGAGCGCCAAATATGACACTCGCCCTATTTGGTGCTCGCCAAATTCAAAAAGAGAACTTTTCACATTTGGCAAGTGTCAAGTTTGACACTCGCCAAATTTGAAAGTGCACTTTTTCATTTGACGAGCACCAAATGTTCTGCAATGGAAATCTATAGGAGATGTTGTGAATGGGAAAATGTTCCAATTTGGACACAAGCTATATCCAATCCATGCAGAAGAATATATACATGAAATATAACATTTAAGTATAAGTCACATTTCAATATGTCTTTTTCCTTTCTTATACTACTTTAAGTAATATTTCATGTATATATTAGCAAGATATTTAAGAGTGGTTTCAACACTACAGAAGTTATAATGTAGATTATAGGTTTTAGAGAATCATATAAATTTTTAGACAGTCAAATTTCAGTAACCAATATGCTCTTATTAGCATTCTTTATCTCTCTATCTCACTCGCTTTATCTTCCCCAAAATCTAGACCTATCTTTCTCTCCCTCTCTTTTTTGTCTCACGTCTCTCTCACCTCTCTCTCCCCTCTCTAATTATATCCCACCCTCTACCTTTCATTTCCTCCTTACTCCCATTTCTATCACCGACTCCCTCCCTTTCTCTTCTTCTCTCTCCCTCTCTTATTGTTTCTCTCCCCTTCCTCTCTATTCTCTTGATCACTACCTATCTCTTACACCCTCTCTTTCCCCATATATAGGTCTCTCCCTCTCTCCCTCTTTACCTCACTACCTTTCCCTATCTATCTCATTACCCACCTCTCTCTCCCCCTCTAGATCTCACCTATCTATTTAACCACTCTCTAGTTCTCTCCCTCCCCCTTACCCCTATCCATTTATGTGTTGATCAGGTTGAAAGCACTAGAATACTAAGAGGGGGAAATCAATATTCTCACAGATTAAAGAAAACTTTCCACCAACTATAACTGTTCACAAAAATATCAAACAAACTTGACTGAAATAAAGCAGTTAATGTAGAATAAACATGAACATAACCACAAGATGAACACTAGATTTTATACGTGGAAAGCCCAAATGGGAAAAACCATGGAGAGTGTTAATACTCAAGAGAATATAACTAGTTATTATAGACACCTATGTCATAACCCTCTTTCTCAAAACTTGCTACTATTATAATTATTGCTATTATATTTCATATCATTTTGTGATCATTGTTAGAAATATTTTATTTATTATGATTGAAATTATTTTTAAAAAGGAATTAAATAGTGCACACACACACACACACACACACACACACACACACACACACACACACACACACACACACACACGCACGCACGCACGCACGCACGCACTTGAAAATTATAAATTTAATTTGACAAATTATTCTTTTATTCAAAATACCAATTGAGCACATGGTGTAGGAGGAAATAAGAAGCTTCTAGAAGTAGATTTCAAATTCCACTTTCTTGCATGTAACCTTCACTTTGTCAATAATTAATTTTGCATGGATCAAATTTTAG